>NW_009647673.1:94217-201958 GCF_000708025.1 Charadrius vociferus
GAAAGGTCGCCTTGAGCACCTGGCTGATGGTGTTTTCTGAGGGTTTTCTGAGAGGGAATTTGTCAGTTGAAGCATATGCTAAATGTTTTTTCCGTGTTTTCAGCCTGGAAATGCAGGATTGTGAAATTTTTTAAAAAAAAACACACCACAACCAAAACCGACGCCAAAACCCAAACCACAAACAAAGCAACACCCCGCCTCTGTTGCCTTTGGGTTTTAACTAGGAAGCGCACAGAGAAGAGTTGTTTAATCAGCTGCTACTTGGTGGAAATGGAGGGGTTTTAATGTGTGGTGCGTTGCAGTCCCATTTTTGCCGGTGGAGAGGACAGAGCTTCGTTCCCTCAGGTGTTCTTTAAGGTGTGTCACGTTTTCAGTGGCATCACAGCCTCTGTGGCGGTGTGGGAAGGTTTTGCCACCGTCTCTGTAACACAAAGTGATTCTGAGAAAAACAATTCAAACAGTTCTGTGCCTTCTCTTTTTCAGAACCCTTACTGAAGCACTAAGCTTGCTTTCTGTGAAGGCGTTACCTCAGTCTTGTGAGGAATAAAAGCTGTATGATAGCAGATGCAACGTCAAAGTCATCTGTTACCGTGTTTTGTTTGCTATTTATAAGTATACTTACAGCTTGAAAGTTATTTATCTGCTGATGTTGTAACAAATACCTATTTTTCACTGTGAAAATTAACTAATATCAGTCATACCTGATATTGTGAAGCCTTTCTAGTTCAGCCAGTCGTGTTATTTGCTGAAATTCGTCGTCTCCTTAACCATCCACGTGCTGCTTGTGCAGCTGCAACTTCTTAGGTCAGCTGTGGGCTGGAGAACTAATTGACTCTGTTTGCATTTCCTATTGTTTTTCTCCACTGCCCCTGATACTAATAACCAATCTCCAGCCTGAATCAGTGGTGGTGTAATGAACAAAATAATTACTCAGTGCTTATTAATATTTGGATTTTAGATCAGAACAAATCTTTAGAGAATTCAAAAAGAAAACCTCTGGACCTAGAAATTAGGTGCTGCAGATTAGTTTTGGAAGTCTAGCCTTGGGAAAGAAACCCTGAATTTGTTTTAGGGGCACAGGGTCTTTACACAGTGCACAAAAAGACTTTGGTAGTAACGCGACATGTAAAACAGGCAGCGTAGCATATTCAGTAGGGAAATGGCCAAAGTCAGCACCTTTAAAATGAAAGTGGCTAAACCCTGGTAACAAACACCGAGTACAGTGGCATACCTGAATTTCAGGCATGACAGAAAACGCCTTTGTCTACCTGCTGTTGTCGCTTTGGGGTTCCTGTCTCTCTGAGGAAGGAGCCCTGACCGTGACTGCCGCAGGTATCTGTCCAGGGGGATGCTGCCCATGCGTTTATTCTCCTTACTTTATGAGAATAGGGAAGAAACTGGAGCAAAATTACTCAGGACAAAGTTATTTAGGTCCTTAAGTTCAAAGGAATAAGGGGTATTGCATTATTCTAATAAAAAAAAGAGGGTACAATAAGTAAGAACAAAGCTTTAAAATATATCCATTGCGTGATCTGAGGTCTGTTGTGTTCTTGGAGCTTGAATCTGGAGAACTTTATTTCTTTTTTTCACACTGGGAGCATGACTCCTCATTTGAGAGCATCAGCTGGCTGACGCTTGTTATGTTTACTTTTCAGTTTTATAGATAAAGTCTGAGCAGAACAAGGAGATTTTGCATTTCTGAGTGGTGAAAGGTTTAACAATCTGAAGGCAAAAAGATACTATTTTTCAATATTTTTTTTTTTTAATGACTTATTTTATCCAAGTGTTACTGTAATTCACTACAGATTTGAAAGAAACACTGCTCAGTATTTGTTGCTAATGTTCAGTGATAATTATTACTGCGTGCTTACCCAGGGGATCTTAATGATGCACTACTCTGATCAGCAGTAGTGCTTTGAAGGGTGTTGCCTTGATCCAGTGCCCTGATTAAGTAGTTATTCCATTCACCTGTTGTGGTAGCTGAATTGTGTGTGAGCTGACCTGTAATAGTCCTTCATATGTCCCCCGTTGCTATACGTAATCCAGTCATTCTTCCTGTAAAATTGAACGTGTTGTATGTTTTTATTTCCAGTGCTGCACTATGACAACTACCTCAGCAGATAGCCCTGGTGACTATGGAAAGCGGCAGGCGGAACTGAGCCAGAGTTACAGTAGCTCTGGTTTGGACTCTTCAGAAGATACCTTTGAGCCCTTCAGCCAGGAGGAAGAAGCCTGCTGGCAGTGAGAGAGCGAACCATCTGAATCGTATTGTTCCACAGAGGATTTAGAGTTGTCTGCTGTGTCAGATGCGTTGGAAAGCATGTCATGGTTGGCAGGCCAAAATCGTGCAGGTATGCAGAGCTTACCATGCTTGAGACCTGTCTTTCACAGCTTTAAATCAGCACAGTGGAGACTTGAATCAGCAAAAATAAAAATGTAGAAATTGTGTACAGCGTTCTTGCTGTGCAAAGCAACAGAACCTCATTATGCTGACTAGATCTGTGTTTTGCGCTCTCAGGATTTGCTGGCAGCTGCATGCAGAAAGGTGTGATTTGGCCATGGAAGCACTTCCTTAGTAATCTTGTGATGTTGAAATTCTGTTGGCATGTTAAAAAAAAGTATATAGCTGCAAGATATCTTGACTGAGTTACCACATATGAAAAGTAGCTGGGCCGTAAAATAATTTTTCCAAGGGCACAGGGAAAATTCCAGGACTTGAACTACTTAAGAGGGCTAGATAGCACCTTAAAGCTGCATCAGATGAGCGATAAAGAAGCAGGCAGTAGGACATAAGCTAACTGCCCTAATGTCTCGTTAGGTTTTCTTCTTTCTCTGTGGGGTTCTCTGTCATTCTACATTCTCCTTTTCTCCAGGTTTGGTCTGGTGAGTATGGAGTACTTGAGATGAATATTTCCTTAAATCTCTTTTTAGTTTGGGAGCTTGTCAGCGTGTAGAAACATTATAGCTTTAAAGATTAACTATAACACTTTTAATATATTTTTAAAAGTAGCGTAGACTTAAAATACATTCTAATGTCTATTTGCTGTTACTCTTGTAATCTGATTGTACTCAGTTCACCTTGATCAGCTGGCATATACCAACATATAATTAATCTTGTCTATACCTTAAAATTGGCAAGCTGCTTTTTTTCCTACTATAGAGAAGTCCAGTAGAGATGTTCCTCCTGTCCCTCATCCAGCCAACATTTTACTGTGGGTTATTGGATTTTTTTTTTCCACTCTGCAGAAATAACCTTCACCATTATCATTAGGAATCCTTTTTAAATATTGTTTAGGCATGAAATTCCAACAATGCAGGACAAAATTTGTTGTCAGATATATATACATGAATGCAAACCCTGTTTATTGTAGCACAGAATATAGCATTAGATATCAGCGCTTCAAAAACCTGAATAAAGAGATGATCATTGCCTTGATGTCTTATTCATGCTACATGTCTAATAGGTTTAACAGTTTTGCTTAAAAATTTTAGGTTTTTTACAGATGATAGGTTTTAATAAACTTTTTTTTTTCCTAGAAATCTAACAATTTTTTTTTTTAATTATTCTATGTCTAACCATTGAAATCCTTATTTCTGACATCATGGAGTGCATGCTGGGAGGAATCCTTGCTGTGTGCATAGACATGTTTTTAATTTACTGCTTTTTTTCTTTACAAGGTTAATGTTTCATAAAATTACGGAGTCTTCTGAATACTACGAGTCAAGTGAGAAATGGGAATAATTCATAGAAAAATATGTTGGGAAATCGATCTCTTTCTGTGGTATATATCTTACTCAGAACAGCATATATAAATAATAAAAACTATAGGAAACCTGTCTTGCTGGTATCCCCGTAGGGACACACTATTTCCTTGCATAAGCCCACTGAATTTGCTATTAGTCCCCTGAAAACAGAGTTGAGAAATCAGATGCTTCTTGAGTGCGCTCAGTATTTTGAACTGGGACCATCCATATTCATCTTGCTGTTGGTGGCAGTGACTTTTCAGACCTCTCAAGTCTTTTGTCTTTTCCCACCTATTCAACTTTCAGATCTCTGCTGTTTCCTCAGTTTCTGCAGAACTGGGCTTGTACTGGGAGAAGCTGGAGAACAGGGAGCTGATACAGATATTTTCATTCCCCGTCCCATATTGTTTTTCACTTGGAGTAATGCCTTGAGACAGTTCACCTAAGCTCCCAAGACTACTTTACTGCCACAGATGAAGAGCCTGTGCAGGGCTGAAAATAAGGGATGGGGCTGAATGAGGGAGGAGATAGATCGAGGTCAAGTCAGCGAGCTCTAAGCGGTAGTCTCTGTTTTTCTCAGTGTATCCTATATTCAGTGGAGTGATAAGAAGTGACAATAGAGGTATTTTGTGGGGCAGAAGCTTGCTCAGCATTTTACCCTGAAATCACTGATACCATGTGTATGGTCCTATAACTCGGAGTTTCTTTTCCCTCAACAGGGAAAACTTTCACATTCAAGTAGAGGTTTATTTGCCTCCCACTTTGTTTTTCTGCAGTCCTGCTTTCTTTACAGTGTATGTTCAAAGCTACCTTTTTTCCTTGTAGATGAGCGGGCTGAAGTAGCAGATTCTGCAGCTATAGAAAGAGATGTCATGGGAAAATTGATTGATCTAAAAAATAAAGAAGATGTCATTAAGCAAGACAAATCTGTCATCAGAACTCATGCTGGTGAGTTCAGTATCTGTAGTAGAGGGTATAACTCTTGTTGCTTTTGAAAGGGGATATAAACTTTCAACTAGACTTAAATTTTGTATGCCAGCTATTAAAGTTAAGCCAGGTAATTAGCCTGGCTTAATTAGCTGGGTAATTAAGTACAAAGTTTCTCTTTTATGCTTTCTCAGAAAGCAGTTTGTCTTCCATAACACATATGGCTTTGATGCTCCTGACAGAGTGACAGGATCCTAGTGATGTATTATCACAAGATCTGCATAAATACATTAAAAAAAAAAAATGTATCCACATTTTAAATTTAACTGTAATCCTCAAAATGTTACTCAACTGTTTAGTGTTTTTCTCTCCAGCTGTACAGGTACTAGGAGTGTGGTTTTTTCCCCTCCCAAATTACCATGACTTCAGAATTGATTGTGTGAAATGTTTTTCCTGATGTTAATCAGTTGCGTTAATTATTAATTACTTGTTTGCCATGTTTTAGTTCCTTTCCCAAGCTGAGGGAGGCAGCAGGGCACCAGTTTTGGCAAGAACAATGGAGCAGCTTTAACCAACACAATGATGTAGTGTATGGAGGAGGAGAGGGGACGGGAGGGAAGAAGGATGATGTTTGCATGTACCGGTTATGCAAGCAACTGTGAGAGCAGATGGTGGGATGCAAGTCCTGCTTAAGTCTGTCTAAAAAGTGGGTCAGAGATACTATTTTTAATTAAAAAAAGAGCAAGAAAGCTGTAGTTGAGCAAAAAATAATTGAAGCGGAAGGTGAATCTTCCTCAGTCTGTATGTACGTGAAAAGTGAAGAAACTCAAAAGTTTTGTAGGTCACCTGTAAGACGGATTAACCAGGGAGATCCTCCTGCCTAGGTACTTCGTGGCATTGCATTTGCATACAAGCATCCTCAAACCATCCATATATCATAGGAAAACATGACCTAAGACCATTTCTAGGCTATTCTTAATCGTATAGCTCATTCACAACAGTGGTGAGTCAATGTTGTGAGTTCCTGACTCATCTTCAGCATTTATCTTTCTATTACTGGCTTTCCGAGACTGCCATGTAGTCAAGTGAGAAGACAGCTAATGTAGATCATCTCATGTATAGTAGAGAGGCTTCTCCTGGCGAGCTCCTCTGAGATAGTCTTCCTAAAATACATCAGAATCTTGTGACCATTTGATTCATAGAGAAATTGAAAGTTCAGATTCGCTGAATGAAATGATAAACAACAGTATAACATTGAGGAAGTTTTCCATGTCTACAGAGCTTTCCTTTGAAAGTTACGCTTGGGAAGATTTTATCCTCTTAATCATTAAATTTCTGCCTTTGTTTATGGACTTTGATGTGCAAGGAGAGTCAGTTAGTCTTGAGCAGCAAGTTCTGTTTCATTAGTTTGTGCTGATGTATGAAGTGATGCATTGTCTTCATAGAATCGTAGAATGGTTTATGTTGGAAGGGACCTTAAAGACCATCTCGTTCCAACCCCTGCCCTGGGCAGGGACACCTCCCACCAACCCAGGTTGCTCCAAGCCCTGTCCAGCCTGGCCTTGAACACCTCCAGATGCTGGGAGGGCTGGAGCCCCTCTGCTGTGAGGACAGACTGAGAGAGTTGTGGGTGTTCAGCCTGGAGAAGAGAAGGCTCTGCGGAGACCTTATAGCAGCTTTCCAGTGTCTGAAGGGGGCCTGCAAGAAGGCTGGGGAGGGACTTTTTACAAGGGTATGTAGTGATAGGACAAGGGGGAATGGCTTCAAACTGGAAGAGGGGAGATTTAGATGAGATATAAGGAAGAAATGTTTCCCTGTGCGGGCGGTGATCCCCTGGGGCAGGTTGCCCCGAGAAGCTGTGGCTGCCCCATCCCTGGAGGTGTTCAAGGCCAGGTTGGACGGGGCTTGGAGCAACCTGGGCTGGTGGGAGGTGGCCCTGCCCAGGGCAGGGGAGTGGAACTGGAGGATCTTCAAGGTCCCTTCCAACCTAAACCATTCTGTGATTCTATGATACTCCATTAGTGCCTTTATGGAACTGGGAAAGAATGAATTTCTTCCAAAAGATGTGGATTCTGAAAGGGTCTTACTGTTGTCTCATCTCATCTCCAGTTGGTGCAAACTGCACGTATCTTTCACCATGCTGGAGGAACTTTATTTGCTTTAAATTCATGTTTGTAATAAATATACTAATATTTCAGACTGTTTCTATCAGTTCTGCATTATCTGCACAAATCTCTCAAACACTATGTTTGCTGATCGGGCTCTCAGCATGTTAATCTGAACGGCTGCTCTCAAGTGTACAAATGCAGATAATGATGAAAATGTTATCTTGAGATACAGAGTTAAAATCTTTCTGAAGAGTAGTTGTCAGTTACTGCCTTTCACAATTATCTCTCCTTTAACCATTGTATATTTTTTCTTGTTAAAATAGCATATTGGTAGAGCATAATAATAACAAAATGCCTGCCTGTTTTCCTATTAAATCAAAGTTAGACATCAAAGGAAATGGAAACTCAAGAAAGATTTTCTTTCTTTTTCTCCCTCCACTCCCATAGATTTAAAATGTCATACTTAAAGATGTAGTTGCATACAGAAAGCAAAATCTATGTAGGTCACTTAATTATAAACCACACAGCATGGTTTAGAATGTAAACATGGAGATTAGCTTATCTCCCTTAGTACACACTGAGTGCTTCTGCAATCAGAGCAGCTTCTTGGTCCAGTTTGGTGCACTTTACTTTCTAAATATTCTGTGCTTTGTGACCTTACAGCTGTGTGATACATGGCTCTGACTTGATGTCTCTTCTGGTGTCTGGTTTTGCTCTTGTCACCTGTTCCTGCCTCATTCCTCTCTGACGAAGAGGATGTGTGAACGCAGGATTCGGGGCAACCAAGCATCAGCAAAATGTCCTTCTGGAACAATAATTGGCACTGGTGGGGTTTCTCTGTAGACGCACATGCAGTGACATTTAAATCTGCCACCACAAATGGAGATTGAGCGTTAGAGCATGTTGAGTTCAAAGATGGAAAAGAAGGAATATGTGAAAGACACAAGAAATAAAACCAACCACCAAAGTGAGTGCATAGATCCTCTTGTATGCATCTCTCTTCTTTCAGCTGAAGGACAGGTGAACCTTGTATACATAGAAGAAAATCTGAAAGTGTAAATAGTCGTTGTGCAGTTAAAAGACTAACTTTTCAGAATTTAGCGGTGTGCTGACTTTTCTCATCATTTTTGTTCTTGTTTCAGTAAAATTATAGTCCTTGGTCCTTGATAATGTTTATTCTTTCTGAGCTTATTTACTGATAAATGTGAATTAATTTTAAACAAGTAACTTTATGAAATTGATTGTGCAGTCAAGTTAAAAAAATACTGTTCTCTTTGCTAGTGTTTCTTCTAATGTATATATATAACATTTTTTGGCGTTCAGAGTGGAGTCCTGAAAAGGGAACACTGTGTTAGCATTAGCTATATGCAAAGGTATCCATGAGACTTCTAGTAATGCTCACTGTAACGCTTTGTCTCCTCCTCATTCCTCCTTTAATTACACACATTAAAGTGTTTAGTTGGGCTTCAGTAGTTGCATAAAAGCAAAATCTGTGTAATAAAGGTAGAGAGGTACTCTCCCCCGTTTAAATAGTTGAAAACAGTGGGATCTCTTAAGGCCATCATTATATGCTGGTACTCATGAAATACTGAAATTGTAACACAATTACTCGTCAGCTCGCCTGTATTGATTGGCTGTGTTTAAGCCTGTGGAAAATCTCCCACTAAGCATTGAATGAAGCTGTAAATCAATCCTTACCTGCCCATCTCAAGTATCATCTCTCAGATTTTATTTATTACATGCCACTGGGAAGGATAAGAGAAGATGAAAGGGTGAAAGATATTATTTAAACAAGGTCATATAAGAATTTAGGAAATGATCATTGAAGCTTTAGAGGAAAGTGTTTTCTAATGTAATTACATTTGCTCAAAAAAAACCACAAACGCTTAGCTATAGGTTGTAGAATATATTTGAAATGTTTTCCAGAGTTACTTCAATAGACATTGCCTCTAATTTTTCAGTGTCTTATGAATTGCTCCTTAGACTTACTAGATAAGTAGCTCTCTTTAAATGTAGATTCATTTTGTTTTAGCAAGTTGCAGTTTCAGGTAGGAAGAAGCTAAATCTGTATTAAGCAGTCGTCATAACTCGGTTTATTTAATGTCATAGTATTTAAGTACTTGCTGTACTAATGTATTCATGCCATATCATTAAGTAGTCTAATTCTTTAGGGTTCTTATCCCTTCCCCTCTCAGGAGACTGTTTATAGAGACATTTACTGTGCAAGTTCCTACAGTTATCATCCAGATTTTTATTTAAATTCTGCACTGCTGTTATTACAGTCATTGCCTCTGGGCTTGACATTGGGCTTGTTTTTTTATTAAATAGATAATATGAGGTCACACAGATATAAGACCAGTAATTCTTCTCTTTCTCTGATACAGTAATTGACACTTTTGTTTTGTTGATTTATGCCTGACAGAAATTACTGAATTATTAGATGGAGAAGTGGATGCTCTCCAGTCTTTTTGCACCATTAAGATAAGTAAGATGCGTCAGCAGCAGATCTCTAAGCAGGCAAACGGTGGCAAGTCAAGAAAGCTGCAGCGTGGATTCACAGCAAAGAAAACGGAGACGAGTGATTTGAACTGCATTGTTCCTAATCAGCTAATTAACAGAATTCGCCTGAAAAATATCAGAGAGACTGTTAAACAGGTACTGCAATGAAAAAAAAAAACAAACAGATTTTGCCTACGCTTTTGGGAAAACCACTGGAAAAAAAAAAGCTGTGGCATGAGGGTCAGGTTAGGCAGACCTTATTAATGCCGCGCTCAAGCCTCTGAAAGAGGTTCTGGTTTGATATCTCAAGATTTACGTTTCCCATCTTTTTGTTAGGTGCTACTACAAAACTGTTGCTAGTGAATAATCAAATTGTTGTAAAATATTGTCTGGTGATAAAATAATGATTTGTGTGATTGAGCGATGCTGGAATGGTCAGTTATTGCAGTCCACAATAAGCCCTGGATCAACTGAAAGGAAAAGCCTGGTTTTCTGGTTACGTTTGCACCTGTTATTTGTAGAAGTATTCTGCATATTATTTGATTGTGGAGTCTTTGTGACTCCAGTATTAAAAGATTCCAAAGGCAAAACCTTCCCCCTGCTCCCAGATTTCTTAGACATTGGGTAATACTAAGAATTAAAGCATGCCAGAGAGAATCTTGGTTACATCAGTTCCTTTATCAAGAAGCACCTGTATCATCTTTACACGATTCAAAGTGCTTTTCTTTTCCACCAGCCCAGTGTTTTTTTTCCCCACTATAACGTAAGCGTTCTGACAGAGCTCCTCCCTTCAGCTCAGCATCTAAGAGGCTCAAGACTGGTATTTTTTTTTTCTATTTGGCCAGTGATACTCGCATTCTTGCTTTGCTCTTGCAGATAGATTTGAATATGGGGTTATGTGGGTTTGAGAGGTGACCATTGCCTACAGATGCCTTTATCCATAAATCTGGGCCTTAGCACATGTCTATACTTTGAAATTGGAACAGAATGCCTGCATCTGGGAAAGTATTTCTGATAAAACAAAAAGGGAGCTTTGAATAGGAATTACAGTCATTTATTTTGTTTTATCTCTATCACATTTGCTGGCTTTAATTTATTGCCATATAGCATAGGAAAAGTGATAACGTATTCCTCTGCAAAGCCTGTGCCAGGTGAGCAGGGAGTGCTACTTTTAAAGTCAGTTCTGGCATGATGATTATTTCAGGCTTCCTGTTTGTTTAAATTGTTTTGAAATTTCAGCAGTCTGATTTCTTTTATGGTACTAATGTTAAACAACCCACCATCCAAATTTTGTAGAATTTTTACTGCCTCTTTATTTGTTTTACGGTATGGTAATACATCTTCTAAGAAAAGTGTCTGCTATGTCTATTTGCTTCTGTCTTTACCTCCTCAGAGTAACATTTTTATGCAGAGAAGAAATCAAGGAAGAAGGGGAGGGACTTGAGACATGACTTTCTAGGATTGATTCCACTGCTTTTGTAGTAACTTACTGCATTTATGTAACCAGATGGAGTCTGTGTAAATTAAATCAGATAAAATTATTGATATTGCATAAATGCATAAATACTGGGATTTGTATAATGCTATTAAATACACTTAAGATTTCATGGTGGATAAACTAACATAGGAATTAATAAGTAGTATTGTTTATCTTACAAAGAAAACTGTATAATTTTGTTTGCATTCTGACTTGGAGCTGCATATAGATATCTGAACTTCAGAGTTTATTTATCTCTTAGAATTTATAAAGATAATCATAACCTTTATGGTTTGTACTTAAGGCCATATGTGTACTGCCAGCATAGGAATGCTGCTGTAGCCTCATTACAGACAGGCAGTTAGGTATGGTGGAATTATTGCTGATTAATAGTTGCTGTTACTGAGCTGTGATGATCAAGTGTTTGAAATGTGGAGTAAAATGTGTTAATTTAACTTAATCGAGCCTTCCGGAATTAGTGTATTTGCTGTTGTGGAAGACTGGTTAGCATGCACAGACTGGCTTCCGGGAACATCAGGTGCTCATTAAGCAGGAGTAACTAACAGCTGGTGGTGCTCTAAACATATTTAACACTAGCAAAATATGTGTATGTATATTTACATTGGCAAAATTGTACTTTGTACTGAGCATCCACCTAGGGTCAAATGAGTTATACTAATTGAAACCAATTTTTTGCCAGTATAACTGTATCCTCACAGTTGGTTTTGGCTGGTCACTGACGTGTTGCTTGGCAGTCGCGTGACTTCCTTTGTTTTGACTGTTACAGTTTCTAAGGAAGAATTCAGTAATGTCCATGCAGCCTTAAGTGTCAGGGAAACTTTGCCTGTTGCAAAAAGAAATAGCATATTACAGATCAGTGCTGTGGTTCTGAGATATAAGTAGATAATTTGAAATGAAACTTAAGTTATCAGTGCTGGAAGGGGTGATACCAATACCTGGGGAAAAGCAAATAGTGTGAAAACATTCAGACGGGCTCATGAAGATGATATTGTGAGAAAGATAATGAAATAATTTACAATTGCCTGCAGAAGCAAATATTTGTCCTACGACAGTATTTACATCTGTATTTTTATTGGCTTTCTTAATGGGGTGGCCATCTTGCTAGGACAGACATTGCTCATTGCATCAAAGTCTCATTTTTCAGGTGACAGAAACTCAAATCCACGAATCTTCAGTGTGCCCTGACTGTCAGAAGAAGAAGGGCGAGCTAGCCAAGATTACCTTTCTCAGACGAATGAAGATTCTAATGGAAAGCGCTTTAATCCAAGAGAAATTGGAAGAACACATTTACTCTAATGTAAGCAAATGTTGTTAAAGAAAAAAAAAGTTGTGGTACATTTTATACGTACTGTAACAAAAGAATCCGTAAGGCAGATTTCCCTCTGATTTACAGCAGTGAGATCAGATTGACCTGAGCGTAGTGCAAGTCAAAATAGAATGTGGCTCCTTATCATTAATAAAATGCTTGGGACTAACATACTGATCAAGTCATTTGAGCTTGTCGGATTTATATAAGCTGAAGGTCTTTCCCGGGATGTCCTAGAATTGTTTTGGGTGCATCTCGATTATTTCTCCACAATTTGTTTTCTGAAGGGCTGTCCGAGACAAAATGGTAAATAGCAAAATGATGTGGTAGTAGGGAACTGTGCCCACACTGGTCTTCCTTACTCGTCCTTTGGCAAAGCAGTCTCAGAATAGGACACTGCAAGGTGTTCTGGAGGCTAAGGCCTCTCGGAAGGTTTCTTCTTGGATGAACTGTCTTCTGTCTGTGACGGTTGTCACAAAGATTCAAGCTTTATTGTTAGGAAACCCCTCTGGAACAGATGGTAGGCAATGGAAAGTAAAACTTATGGAATTCCTTGGGTCTTCTGTGGCTCTTCCTCAGGATGATCCTCTTCCTGAAGAAGATGTCTTCTGTCACTTTTTGAAAAGGAGTAAAACTGAGGGCACGTTGTTTCTGAGTGATAAATAAGTAGTGCTCTCTGAAGCCTTGAGATCTCTCTTTAGGTATTTGTGAGCAGGGTGGGAATTTGTGCATGTACACATGTTCCTTTTTTACTAATAAGGCCAGTCTCGTGATTTTTGGCTCCCCTTCACTCCATGTTGAGAACTTCAGTCTCAAGTGAGGCTTCACTTCTTTTTCCTCTTGTTTTTCTCCCAGCTTCCCTGAAAGGCCAGCTGCTTTTTCCTTCCCGAAGAAACCTGCTTTATGAGGCAGATCACTGGCCACACTGTTCAAAAAAGTTTTTAAACGGGTTGCTTTAAAAATCCAGCAGAATTGTGCTGCTGAGTGCTGCCTACCGCGTTGCTGTTGAGGGACTGGATGTAGCTGCCAATGGTAGGCCTGTGATACAGGACACGAGGAATGGCAGGAACACAAACCCAAGTAATTTTCATGTTTTCTTTTTATTTCAGGATGTGCTTACGCATATAGGAGAAGCACTCGGAAGCTTTCCTAAACCTTCAGAGGATCCCAGGGACTTATGGCAAAGGCTGAAAGGTCAGAAAGTTTAAGGTCTGAAAGTAGTAAAGATAACTCCAGGACATAAAGAACTGGGAGAGTCTTCTGTGGGCAGTCACGTACTGAATGCCAACGACTGTGGATATAACCGGTTTTGTCAGTGATGAATTGGGCAGTGGTTTAATATTCTTGCAGGTGGAACCAGATATGCCCAGCACGCGTGATTCAACTCTTAATTCTTCCTAAATGCAAATGTTGCAATATATTGTAATCCAACTATATATATTTTTCACATTACGGAAGCCAACACTTTCTATTATTAATCTGACAAGTAATAAGTATTGTTTTTTGTGGGATTGCTTGTGGGATTTCAGAGCAGTTCACAGCTGCTTCCATCCATAAGAAAAATAAATGATGCCGTTTTTCGGGGCAGGGAGGTGTAATTACTGGATTTCAGCTCAGTCTTTCCCCACTGTCTCATGTTAAATTGAAAGTGAGAGCCCCAGGTGGAGGAGAAAAAGAAGGTTGCAAAGTAACTGTAGAAAGGAGTAAAACGAAATGCGATATTTATAGAACTGAAATAATGAGACTATAACAGAAATTAATCAGCAAGACTGAGGATGCCAACAGGACAAGAAATGATAATAAATTAATCATCGAACCTATATGGGGTAGGTGTCTAGGAAGAGAAAAAACAACATAGATTAAAATTGGAATAAGATGCCAAATAATATTTTTGACTGTTTTTTGTATATACTTTGGAATTTGATGTAGTTTTCTGTGATTTTTTTTTTTTTCAAGATGGCAAAGCCAGTGTCTTTCAAAGATTGGTGAAAGATTGGTATTCAGTACACATCCAAATAAAATGGCTTTATGCCGGGGATCTCAGTGGGTTAGACAATGAAATCATCTTCATTGTAGCCTCAAAAGATGTATGCTGATCTGTGGGCACAAATGCAACCCACCTTTCTGATTATTGCTGACAGCAGGAGCTCATCGCGTCGCTCTTGCGGTGACCTTGTGGCCGTTGGACTTGTGTGAGTCATAAAGTTACTGACTCTCATTAGTCTCCACTTTCCTGACTTCTGTGCGTTTAGATCTCAGAAGCCTCTGGAAATCTTGAAGGAATATGCCTATCTATGAACTCTTACCGATTTTTTGTTGCTAAGAAAATAGGATTAAATCTTACTGTTGCATTTTACTTTCCCATTTTGGGACCAGAATGTGTATTGTTGAAGTTGGTTTTGTTTTTTATATCCATGTAGATATTTTCTTTTGTATACTGTATATTGTTTATAAGAGTGCTTGAGGGCTGTTTAGCCTTTTGTTTTCACTTCCCACAAATCAATAGAAAACCTGAAAAGCAATGCTGGGGTATAGAGGTAGACAGGCCTGCCTGTGTTAGCGACTATCTGCCTTTTGGTGCTTAAAAACCTACCCTGAATGATTTCACTGGGAATTGATCCTGAGTAGGTCAAGCCCCAAGTGAAAATGTAATGCGGCCCTAAGTTGTTCAAAGGTAGTTGTCCTCACTGCTTCATCGGCAGTTTATTCTGGTTTCTTGTAAACAGCAGGTTGAATAGTCCATCGAACATATTCCCCAAAGCTTGGCTTTAACTTTTGCATTGTCGCTGCAGATTACATAGCTCCATCTGTAATGAATAAACTGCTGCTTGTTTCTTCCCATTACTCTATAATCCTTTGAAATGTTTAAATCCCTGAAATCTCCTACCTTCCAATCTTGTAAACCTTTTCTTTTTAGATACTTCATCTCTGCTCCTTATTTGCTTTGGACTACGTTCCCGGTTTCTCTCGAGTCTTTCGAAGGCTCTAGCAATCTGCCGAGCACTAGGCAAAGGACGCCCATTACTCTATGGGAAGTCTCGTAAAGGCTGTCAGATACAGAAGTGGTGATCAGGAATCGAGTCCTTTGAAAATATTATTTTGTTGTTGCTGCCAATGAACACAGCTTTCAGCCCTTACAAAAACCACAGCAAGTGAGTTCCAGGGCTGTAAATATAGATTGGTTATTTTTATGAGTAAAGGAAGACATTTTGATATTTTGCTTTCAGTACACAGATGCTTTCTAGAAATACTGAAATACTTCTTTGCAACTCTTGTCAAGCCTTTATGGAAATACATTGAACTATGAGCTATTTGGGTTAGGCGTCAGACAATATTTGTCTGTGAAACAGTATTCATACTCGCACAGCACAGTGGCTGCACAGTTCTTGTTTGTTTGCATAAACGTTACAAAGACAGTTCACATAGCTCCTCTGAAGAATCAAAGCGTATTTTGCTTGTCTGTTGCACGTGTTTTCCCACTGCTCACTACAGTTCTTTCATTTTTTATCAAGAATGACTGAGATCTGAGTGTTTGTCTTCTGTTTTCTTGTAGCAGCTATTAGGGATGTACAACAGAATGAATGATCTGAGTCTCTAAATAATTTATTTCACGATCCTGCAGTGTTTGAGACCAGAGATCCAAAAACGCTGACATGGATGACGTAGAAAAAAAAAAGTGGATCACGTCTCTCTTCCTTTTCCCCCCTCACAGGAGCTTCCCCCCCTTCCTCAGCACCAGATTTTTCTTTTGATCCAAAGAAACACTCTAAAACTATGATCAAGAAATATTTATTCATCTGCTCCCTTGTTTGTGCTTGCTGGGGCGTAAAAGGAGTGAGGCGGATCAAGGGCGATTCATAGGGCAAGCAGCTATAGTACTCAAACAAATCAACCTGCCCATTAAAAGTACTTTGGAGCTTTTGCTTTCTAGCTTTCGTGCTACACATAGTTGCATTGTTTAATCTTCTCAATGATTTATGACGTAGTAGAGTTTATTGCTCTGAACTTTGTACAAATACAGAAAGGTTTTTCTTATATACATTGTTTTATATAATGTGTATGCTGATATAACCAACCAGTTTTGTGATGTTACGCTTTATAACTCACCCTCTGGATAAACTTATATTCCTCAAATTATCATTAAAATCGGTTTTCTGTGGATTGCAGCAAAGAAATTTCCACTTTCATTTGCCCTAGCTTTCTCTAGAAAAAAATATTAACCTGGCTTCCAGGCTCAGTCATTCCTTCGCCTTGTTCCTAACCATCTGTTGGCCATGGGACTTGGTATTTGTTTCTTTTCTAGGATAAACTTCCATCTTGTTCACAATAGGCTACTAGCCCGTGTTTGAATGGCAGTGAAGTTTTAAGGCAATTAACTTGCCTGGATGTGAACGGGGAACAAAGATAAACACGTTTGGATACTGATTTCCAGCTGCTTGTGAAACACGCAGTCGCAGAATGGGGGAGGTTGGAAGGGACCTCCGGAGGTCAGCTTGTCCAACCCTCTGCTCGAGCAAGGTCACCTAGAGCCAGGTGGGACCTGGTCCCACTGGTCCAGTAGTCCTTATGTTAATCTTGTATGTCTTCAGAGAAAAGATTCTAAAAACTGAAATGCATCAGGCCCCCTTGGGGCCACTGCCTTTTCATAAATCCGTCTCCCAGTCATGCTTCTGTTGTGTGGCAAAAGTCAGGTTTTTGTTGTTTTTTTTTGCCGTAGCCAGTTTGATCACCTTCCAAGAAGAGGAGCTGAACCCATTTATTCATACTGGGAGCTTGACAAAAATTTTAAACTGGTGGCACTGGGTACAAGGTTTTGCTGCTGGAAGGGATCACGTTCCTCTGCAAAATTGTTAGCTGACGCAGCACCCAGACTCTCCTTCAGTAAAAACCTGAATTGTAGCTTTCAGTGCAGTTATTCCGAATCACACATACATACTCCAGCAAGAGCTGGAGCACTTCCAGCTATGTATTTTTAAAGCATTTTGAAATATACTTGCATTCTTCAAATTGTAATTTTATTACCATTCAGTATACTTTTCAGAGAATGACTCTTTATTTTCCCCACTCAGTAAGAGCTAACCTAGCCACTACGTGCAAATTGTTACTACCTGCAACAGAGTTAGTGTTCTAAATGCCGCTGTGCTTAAAAAAATGGTTTTTTAAATTTTGTGAATACATATGTTAATCTTATGAATACTACATTTACGTTGTTTTTATAGAACTAGGTAGCTGTTTCCTTTTCCTTCACAAGTGATTCTGAAGATCTTTGCCTGCCCCGACAGCAGCATGGTCCGTATGGGGGGAGGCTGGGAAGTGAGGGGGAGGGCATACCTTCTGTCAGTAAGGTGCTAGGTCCTCTGTCTTTCAAATTACCTATAGAATTGATCAGGATACCTTAAAAAAACATTTTCCAGCTTCTGGGCGTGGATATTCACTGCTTATTTATTCATTTATTTATTTTGTAGTAAAATAGTACTGTTTGTTCTCACATAGACTTGTGTGTATGATCCATAAATACGTTTGTAAAATATATCTGTAGCATGTAACAGAATCCTTTAGAATATTCTGTGAAAATTCATATTTTTAGTTGATAGCACTTTAAGAACATTTACATCCTTCATCTTGACATTTTTAAATAGAACATTTTTTGCCTACAGAAGTAAGTTTACAACATCATCACAGTATTATAGCTTGTTTAAAAATACATACAACATAAACGGTAATTGCAAGCAAGCTATATTCTTGAGCAGGGGTTTTGTTTGTAATTTTACGTTTTCTACTTTTTAAAACAATTACGTATATGAATATTACATCCATCACTTTGTTAGAAAATATTACTTATATATGCTACTCACAATAGATCTGTCATTTTTCTGTGACATAATATTACAGGCTATGAAAATAGAAACACACCCTTGTATGGTTGGTTTAAAAATAATTACAAGCCTAGTTAAAAAAGTGCATTAGGCTTGCTCTTTCCTTGGTAAGTTAGGTTCCACTAACGCTGGATGTCCTTAATCCACTTGTGGTTGTAATGCCTCTAGCACCTCTCGGCACTGAACCCCACGTGAAAGAAATACCGACTTACCGCCCGCTAACGAACGTAGGGCTCGGTCCTGCATGCTTTCTGCATGGAACTGGTGCTGAAGACATGAAGAGTTCTCCAGCTTTAGGCTTTCAGGACCAGGCTGCTACTGCTGAGTATCTGCCAATCTGATTTACTTCAGGCTCCAGTTAGATTTCAAAATCTTCAGCCAGATGATTAGATCAGTGCAAGGCAACTGCCTCCTTGGCTTGCCTTAACCAAAATCTGACCCTTTGCCTTCCACGGGCCAGTGGATTATTGAAAGAATGCGAGCAACAGATTTAAATTTACTGGTTTAGTAATACAGTAGAGATTAAAAATACATGATTGTGTTGGTTTTACTTGGCACAAATGAGACTAAATATATAAATATATATATATATGTATAATAAAGCTGTAGGAAATCTCCAAACGGCTAACAACTCTTATAAATGAGAACAAACAAGGATATATTTGCTTGGAAATGTCATAGTTGCTGTCCTTTTGTTATTTTCATTTTCAGATAATGCAAGAGTATTTCATGGTGGATCCTTTTTTTACGAAACGAGTCCAGGCGTGCTTTGAAAAATGCTCTTTTCGTGGTCTTTCTGATACTCCTCTTGTGCTTTCTGCAGTTTTTTACCTCTCAATTTCCACTTGTGAAAACAGTAGGTTACTATGGATGTCATTATCAAAGAGAAAATAGTAATCAGCACTATTATCAGTGCAATAGTGGATGAGAGGGACCCCTCCAGCTGCTTAGTTTCAGCGTCTCTTGTTGCGTTTAGTTTAGCAAAGTTTTCATAGTCTGTTGAGGCCAAAAGTGCGGGTACGGGAACTTCTTTGAACTTGGGCCTCATTGGGATGCAGTAGTTGTTCTCACTCAGTCAAAATTTCTGAAGAAGGAAGGACTAGGATTCCCTTGTCGCCTGTGTCATTCGCAAGACAGGTTTCTCCTTGGGTTTTCTGGGCATAGATGAGGCTCGGAAGCTTTCTTTGTTTATGAAGCCAGGGAACGTAGGAATAACAGCGTGTGTGGCAAAGGTTACAGCACAGGTCATCTATATCCGAAGTTGTGTAAGTCAGAAACACGTGTGCTCTGTTGCCTTCTATATCAAGGGGTGGGGGGAGCTGCTTAGCTGACTGCCAGTTTGTGATTCTTTGTTTTCTTGGAGAGATAATTGAAGAAAATCAAATCAATTTTCCAGTAACGTTGTGGTGGCAGGGCTTATCCTCAGGCTTAAAAGAAAAACAAGCACTGCAACAAGTGTAGTTTATATCTTATGAGTTTGTTCAGTGAGAGATTTTTTTTCTTCCCCCAAATATTCCCAAAAGAGAGTGAAATCAAAGGCATATTTTTTTGCTGAGGGGCAGGCTTGGTTTTGCTAACATCATAGGCATTAACAAAATCAGCTACAGAACAGAAGCTCTCATGTTAACGAAGGGTTTTTATTTTCCCCTCTTCTTTGATATTTGCTCTCAGACTTGGCTTGTCTGGAGAGGATTTTGATTTGGGGTTTTTGTCCTCGTTATACTGGAGTTTAGGAGACGTCCTCACTGATTGCAAAGCTGGAATCTGGAAAAATGACCTGGGTGAGAAATGACACAGGATTATTTAAGAGGTGAGCTCCCCTAGGGGCAGTGAGCTGTAATCTAGAATTTAAAAACCTTATTCTTGCATAATTCTGATAGAATTTCAAATACATTTAAGTCATTTGGCTTTGATACATGCTATGTGTGACAAATGCTAAAATATATTTACTCATCTGAGCAGTTCTGAAGTTAAAAGAGCTGGTCTGGAGAAGGTAAAGAACTGGTCTGCCCTCCCCTTTCCCTTCCCTGTTCCAAATCTCATCTTTGAGTTAAATCTGACGAGGAACAGGGCTGGCCTGTTCTTACCGATTCCTGCTTTCACTCAGGACAGTAGAATTTGGCCCTAGGATATCGACACTTTAATTTGAGGAGCTGTAAGGACTTCAGAGCTATTTATTTCAAATAACAGATTGCTCTAAACCACCTCCACCCTACTCCCAAATGCTTTGAGGCCAAAATTAGGTTTCAGAGATCTTGCAGCATAACTGTTTGTTTGGAGATGCTCTGTTTGATAGGATGCAATTGTAATTCATCCTCTTTATAGAAATCTGCAGTTCATCCCACTTAGGCTGGCGGAGCACTGAGGGTCTCTCTTACTAATTAACAGCACGTGCTCGCTTGTAATAAAGACTGTTTACTATAGATTAGCATTCTGTTGATGTTAGAAGATGTAAATGAGCAGTTCGTGCCAGTTTGGAACAATATGTTCGCATAGTCAAAAATAAATGTTGATTTTAAAGAAAGTTTAAAAGCCAGATTTTACTGTAGTTTAGGACAAAAAAACCTGTGTTTGTAAGGCTGATTGAAAGTTCATTTTACACAAGGGAACAAGTGTGATGTGCTGTATCTTTGATGAATGTCTACACGTTGCACTACTGGTGAGTTGTACATCAGGAGGTTATGACAATGGAGTATTTTAGTGCTACTTAGCTATGTAGTCAATGTCTTCCTCGAGTAGCGTAAAGAAAGAAACTACAATAAAAGAACCGAAGAAACTGAGAACTGCCCTTGTGATTTATGGCATAGCAAAGTGTCCACGACCCACATGAAGGTCCACGAGGGTGGAATGTCTCGGCACTAATGAAAAACAGATCTTGTCATACTTGCCTGAACCTGTATCTCATCTCATCTGTATCCACAGCTATCAGATTCCTATGGGGAAGATATAAAATCATTAGGCATCTGGTACCGCACGGTACTGTTCCAAGAAGGTGAGTGGATGTTGTTTGTAACTCCATTTCACCATCAGTTCAGGTATGTGTATTTTCAAAACCAAAACAGGAATGCTTTTACAATCTTAAGTCTGCAAAGTGCTGCTGCTCCTGCTTCAGCTGCATTTTGGGAGAAGGAGACTGCTTTTTGTGGACACATCCCTGCCCTTCAAAACAATGTTCTGTTTGTGGCTCTGCTGCAGACTCTTGAGTGACTTTGACCGAACGACTCAGTGTCTGTGGGTGATGTGGCAGTGCCACCACTGCTTTCTAGTCTGCCTTGCTTTTAAGCTTCTTGAGGGCCAAGAATGCTTCTTCCTGTTGCTCGTGGGTGAATTGGTGAACCATATTGGCAAGCAAAGGGTGCAGGGTGATGTGGATGAGAGAAACCTCAGAAATTGCAAAACATGGGGGAAGGGGGCCCACCTGAAGTGTCTGCACAGAAATAAGCAAGTGTGAAGAAACAAGCTTTATGGAAGAAGCTCTTGCTTTTTCCTGGGAATCAGCATGACTGGGTGTCAGTTTGAAGTGTCTGTACACTAATGCACAGAGTATGGAGAAGAAACAAGAGGAGGAATTAGAGGTCTTCATGAAGTTGCAAGGTAATGATCTCACTGGGATCTCAGACATGGCTTACACAACCAGAGCGCTGCCATGGAGGCTCAGGAGAACAGACCTTGGCCTTTTCAGGGACCTGCTTGGAAGACTCTCATGTAGGACATTCTTGGAGAGAAGAGGGGTCCAGGAGATGTGGTTGATTTCCAAGGATCACCTCCTCCAAACTCAGGACTGGTCTATCCCAACGTGCAGGAAATCAAGTGAAAGTGGCAGGAGGTCTGCATGGATGAACGAGGAGCTCCTGCCAAAACTCAGACATGAAAAGGAAGCATGCAGGAGGTAGAAGCATGGACAGGTGACCCAGGAGGATCAGAGTGACACCGTCTAAGCATGCAGGGATGGGGTTAGGAAAGCCAAAGCCCATTGGGAGGTGCATCTTGGAATGCAACAGGAAGGGCTTCTATAGGTATATCTGCAGCAAAAGAAAGGCTAAGGAAGGTGTGGCCCTGAATGGGACAGGGGACCGGATGACCATGGACATGGAAGAGGCCAAAGCGCTCAATACCTTTTTTGCTTTAGTTTTTAGTGGTCAGATTTGCCCTCAGCAATCCCAGGCGCCTAAGACCGGTGGGAAAGTGTGGCACAGTGAGGACTTACCCTTGATATGAGAGTTACCAAGTTAGGGAATACTTAAAGAAACTACTGAGCTGGTGGGATACACCCATGAAGGAAACCATGGGAGCTGGTGGGATACACTCATGAAGTGCGGAGGAAGCTCGATGGTGTCATTGGAAGGCCATTCTCAACAAGTTTTTAAAGGTCATGGTGATCTGTGGGAGGTTTCAGAGGACTGGAAGCAAGCAAATTCCACTTCTGTCTTCAGGGAGGGCAAGGAGGAGGACCTGGGGAAGTACAAGCTGGTCAGCCTCACTTCAGTCTCTTGGGAAGGTCACAGCAAATCTTGGAAACCATTTCCAACCGTATTAAGGACAAGAAGGTAATTGGGTGTAGTCAGCATAGATATATGAGAGGGAGAATAACCTTGACCAAACTGGTAGCCTTCTATGATGAAATGAGTAGCCCGGTGGATGTAGGAGAGCAGTGGATGTTGCTTATCTTTGAAGGGGCTTTTTACACTGTTTCCCAGACAATTTCATAGACAAACTGATGAAGTATGGACCGGATAAATGGACAGTGAGATGAATTTAAAACTGGCTGAGCTGCTGGTCTCAAGGGCTGAGATCAACAGCACAAAGTCCACTTGGGAGGCAAGTCAGTAGTGGAGTACCCTAGGGCTTGATATTGGGGTCAGTGCTATTCAATACCATCATGGATGACTTAGATGATGAGATGGAGTACACACTCAGCAGGTTTGCAAATGATATAAAACTAGGAGGAGCACCTGATGAACCAGATAGATGTTCTGCCATCCAGAGGGGCCTCAACAGGCTGGAGAAGTGGACAGAGAGGAACCTCACGAAGTTCAGCATGGGGAAATGCAAAGGGCCGCCTCTGGAGAGGAACAACCTTATGCACAAGTACCTGTTGGGGGCCAACTGCCTGGAAAGCATCTTTACAGAAAAGGACCTGGGGGTCCTGGTGGACACCAAGCTGAACATGAGTCAGCGTTGTGCTCTTGTTGAAAAGTCCAGTGGCATCCTCACCTGCGTTAGAGTGTTGTCAGCAAGTTGGGGTAACGGTTACTCGCCTCTACTCAGCACTGGTGAGACCACAGTAGTAAGAGGAGGTAAATGTCTTGGCATCAGCTCGGATTGCAACGTCCAACTGAGATTTCAGTTTCTGAGAAAGAGTTGGTCCTCTAGTATTCTGCTTAACTTTGAAGATGACTGTTTATATCTGTAATCATTGTATTAAGTACACACTCATAGATAGAGACACACACACACATACACAAAGCACACATTTGGTTGATGAGAAACTAAATATGAGCTCGTAGCCCAGAAAGCCAACCGTATCCTGGGCTGCATGAAAAACAGCGTGGCCAGCAGGGTGAGGGGGGGGATTCTGCCCCTCTACTCTGCTCTCGTGAGACCCCACCTGGAATATTGTGTCCAGCTCTGGAACCCTCAACATAAGAAGGTTGTGGACCTGTTGGAGCGGGGCCAGAGGAGGGCCACAAAGATGCTGGGAGGGCTGGAGCCCCTCTGCTGGGAGGACAGGCTGGGAGAGGTGGGGGGGTTCAGCCTGGAGAAGAGAAGGCTCTGCACAGACCTTATAGCAGCTTTCCAGTGTCTCAAGGGGGCCTGCAAAAAGGCTGGGGAGGGACTTTTACAAGGGCATGGGTGATAGGATGAGGGGGAATGGCTTCAAACTGGAAGAGGGGAGGTTTAGATTAGACACTGGGAGTAATTTTTTCCCTGTGCGGGTGGTGAGCCCCTGGGGCAGGTTGCCCCGAGAAGCTGTGGCTGCCCCATCCCTGGAGGGGCTCAAGGCCAGGTTGGACGGGGCTTGGAGCAACCTGGGCTGGGGGGAGGTGGCCCTGCCCCGGGCAGGGGGGGGGACTGGATGATCTTCAAGGTCCCTTCCAACCTAAACCAGTCTGTGATTCTATGATATCAAGTTGAGTCAGGTTCTGTCTCCTGAAGTTTCAATACCAATGCTTTCTCATCAGGAAACTTTCTATTAAAAAAAAAAAACAAACAAATTTTTTCATTGTCCAGTCTGTAGTTTAATTCAAATAGTAGAGAATAAATTATTCATATGTTGTTTCATTGTTTTTGTGATAGTCATAAGTCTTCAGTACATTTTGTCTGAGCATTATGAACATGCAAACTAGGATTTCAGGACTATGCACATTGAATTCCCATTAGCATTTAATAAAGTATATTAGAAAGGTTCAGGTATTTATAAAAATAATTGGAGTGATTTTTTGGGGCTGGGAATACTGATTTGTTGGAAAAAACTTTTCATGAAAACATATTAGAATATCTGTAAGCTGAATACATTTCTAAACCTTTTAATGAAATAATAGTGTTTTACTGTGATACTTACATAAGATTGGCTGTTGGTGTAGTCCGTGTCCTTGCTTAGGGATGGACTTTGCTACTGGGGCTCATGTTTTCGTATCTTCCTGTTTTAGCAAGCTAATGCTTAAGGTAAAGTACAACTCGGTATAAGATGGGAAGGACAAAATCTGCTCTTTGTTTTGTAATATCCTTAGGACAGGTGTTGTCTTTGCTTTTGTTCTTCAAGCTTGACCTCTGTGCCTCTGAGTACTCCAACAAAGTAGAGACAGTGACATTTTTGAGGTTTTGTGTAGTTTTTGAGGGTGGAAGGGAAGAGCAGCTTGGATGCAATTTATATGAGAGGAGCGAAGAAAATTACAGTAACAAAAACCAGCATCTCAGATATTAATTCAGGTTATTGGCATCTGTCAAATACTGAATCACTGAAAAGAGATAAGAATGTTGATCAACACCTTTTTGATTTCACTGAGACTCCTCCTTCTTTGTAAGGGCGAAACTTGCCTCTATTTGCTAGTGACTTGGTAATAATGACGTTATCCGTGTTATATTAAAAAGAGCAATGATGATTTGCATTGCATCCTTAAAAAAGAAAAAAAAATAAAATCAAAATGCCGGGTGGGAGACCAGACTTGTATGAAGCTGTAATTGGCTGTGGTTTTGGTGGTTGGTTTTTTTTTTATTTTATTGTTAGGATAACTCTGTTTTCGGATTCTGTATTTCAGTTAAGGGAAGGACCGAGTTTAGTGAAAGTCTGAAATCTTCAGCTTCATTGGAAGGATGAAGGCCAGAAATGATACGTGAGTTACTGCAGTTTTGTTGTTTTAATAGGAAGCTGATTGTGCGTACCTGACCTTTAGGTTAACTCACACTTCCTTTCTTTGACTTCCTGATTATATTGATTAAGAATGGTTGATAAGGACACGTAAAGCAGCAGCAAGTGAGAAAAAGGTATAATACTGTCCTCAAATGAACACAAAACCATCTTTCTAAAGTAAAGATGACTGACCTGAAACTATAAACCTGCTCCTTGTGAATTAATATAAAAAAATCTCTTTGATTTCAGTAGTGGGAGAATCTTTTGTTTCTCTCTGTGTGTGTGCCTCTTTCATGTACTCATGCGTGCGTACACTGTGCATTTTCAAATGTTGCGTTCCTTCTAGCATTTATATCATCTTAAATATGTATTGGCTTTTTAATATAGTTTCAGGCTTGCTTGCTTCCTTTCTGCCTTCAGCTTGCTTGTAAATTGCCATGCTGCCTTTCAAACTCTCTCTTCCAGTTCTATTGCATTACAGGAGAATGTGCTTCCTTTCTCTAAATTTGCATCTTTTTGATGTAAAACCATTTGTATGAAATGTATCCATCATGTTGTAAACCTGATATGTAAACGATTCTTTTCTCCTCCTCCAGAGCTAGTGTAGCGAGACATCTACTAATACACTTGTGCACAAAATTGCAGATGAAAGCCCGAGTGGGAATGAGAGCAAATGAAAGTGGGGACAAGGAGGAGAGAGGGCAAGGAGGAAGGGATGGGAGGAGGAGAGGAGGCAGGAAAGGCTTCAGAAAGCATGTAGTGAGATGTTTTAGCCTTGCTACTTATTTTTCACAGCATCTTCTGTACCATGTGAGAACAAAGGGCCAGATTTTAGTATTTTGAATATGTACGTGAGACCACCCTGGCCATTTTCAAAACCCGTGTACATACTAGTCCACATCTGTCTTCAGCTTTGAATGCTTAAAATACTTTTGGAAATCTTAAGGTTTCAGATCTTCAAAGTGCTGATCAGCTTTCAGCTGAGAGCCAGTTAGGCTTTATACTTTCTGGTAGGTTCTGTGTACTTTGGGGGTGTGGGCTTAAATGATAAGCATCGGCTTGTTACGGAAGGACACTGTAGGTATATTTGTAGTGTCACTGGTTTTGTAGGTGTTAAACAGCATAGATTTATCTGAGGAGTTCTAAAACCAAATAACCTCTTTACGCCTTTGTCTTCCATATTGTTAATATCAAGACAAAATAGAAAAAATTAACTATATTAGATTTTTACATGTAGTCATCCCTAGAAATTTAATTTGCGTAAAATCCTTGTGATGATGTCCAGTGATATAACTGACAACTTAGATAAAGATTTAAGCAAGTCAATTAATCTTTTAATTAAGTGCATAAAATTCTAGCCCTAGTCTCTCAGAATGCTTTACACTATTTTTATCCTAGTGAGCAAGAAAACTCTGCTTTTAGCAGTTGTTCAGCCTGTTCTGTCTTCGTTATACCCGAGGTTTTCTCCTCCTTTATGCAAGAAGAGGAGAAGACTGCAAGTTTTGGAAGCACTTGTAATAGCTCACTCCAGCCTTGGTCAGATCTGTAAGCCAGGAGAAAGTTCAATCTTGTTCCTATAAGAGGAACAATATCTAGGGGGATCCTGATTCTCCTTAAAGCTGCAATGGGCGTGGATAACCTTGGGCTTGGGTAATTTAGAGGGACAGCCTCTGTCTGACAAAAGCAAGTCATTTTAGAGCAGAACCTGATACCATCTTACCTCTGCATGAGAGATGCTGAGCAAAAAAACAGCTTCCGTTGATTCAGATGGAAGTTGCGGGCTGTGCGACTGCTCAGGACATCTGCTTTTATGTTCCAGAAGAACTCGTGTGGGCAGGTGTCTGTGCTTAGCATGGACCATAAATGTAACATACTGTTTTCCTGGGCATTTAGTTTATAGAGAACCCATATGGAGCTAATTCTAGTTTTTAAAGCTTTAATTTTGATTAAGTAATCCCTGAAGCATAGAACAATTGAAGGAACAGACCTGTCGGGTTGTAGGTTTAGATTCTCTCTGAAATTGATATTCATCCCACTGATTTTATTGGTGACTTCTCATGATAGTATAACATGTTAATACAGTATAAGTGTAATTTGATAAAAACCAGCAACTTTTTAGGTGTGATTGTAGCTTCTTGTAACTGCATGTTTTGGCAAATACTGTCTTTTGTCTGTACAAAGACCAAATCCTTACGGAAGTTGCTGATGCCTGTTGCCAGGGTCAAACTATACGTAAGTCATGTTGTAGACTGAATGCCTGACGAGTTCCCTCCTTAAACCAATGGTACTAAAGTGTACCTGTGATACATATTTTTGCCTTCTTGTCTATATAGTGGTGGGAGGCAAGTTTATCATCCTGATCAATGAAATCCTAGTATGACATTTTTAGGGTAGCTTTGAAGCTGTATATTAAATGCTCCCATAGGTGTGCTGACTGAGGCTTAGGCATACTGTAATAAAACATGTTAGGAAGAGACATTGAGACTTGTTCCTTTCATGTGCTCATATTTGGGGAAGGGTTTGGCTTTTTTTTTAACATTTTAAACTTGGAAAACAGTGCTCTATCAAAGTGTTGTTAACTAAACAGTTGAACAGATGTGTTCCTTCATGATGTTCACTTGGAAATAGGCTTCACTATTCATAAAAATTACGTTGAGATTGTTTTTCTCAAACCAGCGCACACTATTCCTCTTTTTGGAGGGTGGATTTTCCTGATAAGCCATTCTTTGTTGTTCCTGCTAAAGGAACAGTCTTATATCATGAGCTAAAAAAACGTACCCCATAAAATGTGGATTCTTTTTTCCCTTTGAAATTGTCTTTGATGGTTAACTTTTTGCTAATTTAGTTCAGATTCATTTCCTTTGCACATTTTATGCTGGTCTTCCCACGTACCTTTCAAAATCAGGGGCAATTACATCCTGCAATTACAGAGGCAGCTTGTGAATTTTTTTCATTAGTCTCTGTTTTAAATGTTACACTGTGAAAACAAATGCTGGAGTGCAAACGATTCCCTAGCCTACACTGTTGCTTAAACTTGCTCAGCGATTTTTTTCCATTTGCCTGTTTCTAGGATCAGTTTGTCCTAACACTCTGCGTTACATGTTTTTTGGAGTCAGAACAAGTACTTACCAGTCCAGGTACAAGTGGATGTTTAATTGTTCTCTTGAGTTATAGGATAAATGAAACTGAAAGCTGTTTAGAGCTGGATTCAAATGAACAAAACCAAAACCTAAGAACCTTCATAAAATAAGATCTTAAGACAACCAGTGGCCTTTTCATTAATTTATCATTTTCTTTGCAAGTGAAGGAGGGCTCTGATTCTGGGCTAATTGGTTGTGAAAGGGAAATGGACAAATGAGATCTGCTTTCGTATCCCCCCTCCCTTTTTTAATCTCTCCTCTCCTTTTTTCTCCTTCCCTGCTGCTAGCAAGGAAAGTAATTACGGATGGGACACTTTGCAGCCTTTATTTTGGATCTAAAATCTGCCAAGATTGAAACTCCCGCAGGGATAACATTTTTTTAAAATGTGCCAAAGAGCAAAAGATTGTTTGAACATTCAAGTATTCATCCAACTCATTTAAAAAGAAAACTCTACTCCTTCCAGCCGGTGTGCCTGTTCTTGATGAACAGTTAGTCTGGGACTACAATATATTCAGTACTCAGGGAATTTCACCTTTAAAATTGCGCAAGAAAAATAATGAGTTGAAGGGTGGGAGGGAGCAGGGGGCTGAGAGGGGGAGTGATGAATGTCATTTTAGATGCAGCTACTTTGTGTCTGTACATTTCTGGAATAAGATCACATTTCTTTTCCCACAGCGTGGAATGGGGACAGTGTCTGTCGAATTTGAGAGTTTTAGGGAAGCAGGAAGCACCCTTCCTTCCTCTCCCAGTCTGAAAGCCCAGGTAGCTTGTCACTGGGGTGGATAGAACTGGTGTGCGGTAAGCTGGTCCCAGCACTGAAGCTGAAGGAGTAGGCAAGGGGGGAGAAGGGAATAAAGACTTTCTTTAAGTGTTCAGTGCTTACTGCTCAGCGCTGACTTTCCTTTTAGCTCCAAATCGCTTTCCAAATGGGAAAAGTTAGGTGAAACGCATCTGAGAGCAGTTAACGTGTTAGAGATCACTGGGTTCCACGGCAGGTGCCTGTGCACCGCTTTAGCTGCGGGTGGAAGGGGATGAGGGGCATGTCACCTTGTCCCCTTTGGGGGCTGGGGGGGCTCAGCCTCCCGCCATAGGCATGAAGACATACTGACCAGGTGTGTGTATGGAGGGGGAGGAAGGGGTGTGCTCCTTCTCTGGGTGAACAAAGGGGACAAGTAACATGGGTAGCGCGGGGGAGGCTTATATGCATATGGAAAAGCGGGTGCATGATGAAGGGGAAAGGGTGAGCGGTTCCCGGGGTCCCGATGGGGATGGAGAGGAAGATGCACATTGCGTGAGAAGAGGAGGGTGTGTTTATAGGGGTGTTAGCGCACCTTTGTGCTATGAGGGAGGGTGTTAGATACGTCTTTGTGAAGGGTGGGTGTGTGGTGGGTGTATGCGTGGAAAGCTGCTGGTACCCAGGGGGAGGACGGTCACGCCTCTGACTAGAGCTGGACAGCCCCAGTGGGGGTCACAAGTGGCTCTGGGCTGGGCCGGTGGGCAGCGGGGTGAGCAGTGCAGCCCTGGATGCTGCTCTGCTCCGTGCTGTGCCGTGCCAGTCCCGCACGCTGGTACCGCGCTGCCCGGTGCGGTGCTGTGCTGTGCCATGCCAGCCTGCATGCTGGTACCGCGCTGTGCAGTGCTATGCTCTGCCAGCTCCGCACGCCGGGTATCGCGGTGCTGTGCCATGCCGACCCCGCGCGCCGGGTGCCATCCGCACCATGCCAGCCCCGCGGGGGTACCACACTGTGCCGTACCCCGGTTGGGAGGCTGCGGAGGGCTGGAGCAGGGATGCAGCGGGAGGAGCCCTCTGAGCTGGCCCCAGCCCGCCGGCCCAGCCGGACGAACGGCAGGTCTGCAGCATGCGGTTTCCCACGCTTGGGCTTTTTTGCTGCTGCGCTCTGCGCCCCGCACCAGGAAAATGAGCTTTGTCGGGAAATCAGCTCATTAGGTAGATTCCCTTTGAAAGGGGGCACACGCGCCCTTCGCATAACGGGGAAGGAAAGGAGGCTTTTGACTGTGTCCATTTAAAAAATTGCGACCGCTGCCCCCTCCCTCCTCCACTTTCTAATGAGCCTCCCGTTCCGCACAAAGGATTCATCATAGCCATGCAGTACTCACCTTCTCCGGCCACATCTTCCTCGGCTCGCTGGGCTACTTTCAAAGGGGGAGAGCGATCGGGGGGTGCCAAGGCTGGGAGCCCGTGCTGAAGCCTGACCATGGAGGTAGCCCGAGACCTTGCTAACTGGCCGGTCTCGTCCCTCCTTGGTCTTTAAAACCGAGAGGCAGATAGTGCTGAACAGGCGCGTTATTTGTGCTGCAGCTGCGGGGAGGGTGGAATAGCTCCACACGCCCGCTACCTCAGCAGCACTCACTGATCCCAGCCAAATTTTTCAACTTTATTTAGGGGGAAGAATGGATCACATGGGGAGCTTCACCAAACTGGGAGGAGCATGTTAGTGCAGAATCAGGTCACTAACATAAAAACCCAGGAGTTAGTCACAGACACAAAGATTAATAGTGTTAGCATAATCCAGGCATAAAAAGCTGGCTGAGACAAAGACAAGAGATGCTTATGGGAATTAGAAGCTTCTGTTTTCTTCCCTTATCTGTGTCATTAAGCAGGGTAATTTCTTGCTCCTTTTATCAGGTGAGCTTTCATAATTGAGTAAGAAATAAAGTAGAATGTAAAAGAAATGTTTTCAGCTTCCAAGTACTTTTGAGCACATTCTTTTTGGCTGTCAATCTAGCATTTCTACAGGCTTTTTTTTTTTTCTTTACATTTCTGAATGCTGTCTGTCTCTGTCCTGCTGTGTTGTATCGATTCGGTTCCAGAGAAATAGATGCTACAGACCCATTCCAAAACATGCACATGCCCACATAAAATAGTCTACGTTGAATGATTGCCTCTATCTTCGATCTTTAATTTGCATCTCTTGCTCAGACAAAGGCAAGGCGGCTGCTGGTGAGCCCTTATTGTCCCCCTGGCTGAGAAATCAGTGTGGGATTAAGTTTCTACGGGGCCGTTTTCTGTTCTCTGTCTTTCATTCATTAATAGATGGCAATGCTCCTAACAGGAGCATAGGTAATACGAAAGCTGTCCCCGAGTGCCGAAGAGCTGATTGCTGCCAGGACCGCAGCGTGATTCTTATGACTTTTAATATCTTTGTTTATTTAATCAACTGCACATTCCAAAAAACCTATGATGGATTTAGGTTATTTAGAGGCCAAAAGACAAATGCAGATGCCTAAATATGGGTACCTAAATACATACATATCTTGTGAAGAAGTGGGCCTGACTTTTATAGGTGCTAAGCAACTGTTCTTCTGCATTTCCATCTGCTTTTAAGTCACATCCCACCCTCTGCCACCTTCCTCATGTCCACACTTTTAAAAAGAAATTAGCTTTGAAAAGTAGGCTGGCTTGTTCCTTTGCTTACAGAAGCATCCTGCCCGAAAGAAGCTCTGTCCTAAAACATGATACCAGATGAAGGGGAAACTGGTAACCAGGTGGATTGCCACAACAAAGCCAAGAGGCCTGATGTGTCCCGTTAGTATAAAACTGCAGGAGAGCTTGTCTGCTGCGCACCCAAAAAATGACTCAAACAGTCATCGAACAAGTTGCACCTGCCTACAGAGTGACTCTCCTTCCTTCAGTTTGCAGAAAAATTAACCAGCTTTGGCAGTTAAAGGCTGAAATAGTCAAAATGTTGATTCTTGGCAGCTTCTTAATGAAGTGCCTCTGGATTAGAGATGCTCTCAATCAGGATAGCACGTCAAGAGAAACAGCCTTCACGTTAGTGTAGATCAAAAGAGGTAACTGTGAATCCTTTGGTGTGCAGTGCAGTTTGCTGCTGTGTTACCTGGGGAGTATAACTTTAGGCTCCTTGCTTTCGTGTCCCCAGCCTGGGGTGCGAAGGGGTAACCTGTGCCTGTTCCAGGCTCCCTCCTTCCTGCCGGTCTCCTGGAGGAGTCGGGGCAGTGCAGCCGCTTACGCTGGAGGGGAGAAGGATGGCAATTGCAACTCCTTCTTTTACAGGGCAGATCAGTGGAGTGGAGAAAAAGCACTTTAGATCTTCACCACAATAGAGATGTGCTGCAAACACAGCTAGAACCTGTCCCTGTGCTTTAAACTTGTAAACTGCGTATTTCTGAGATAGTCTTGAAGAGAACCTGGAGTTTATTACCTGGAGACTGACCTTATATATAACTTCCATGTCAAGTGTGCAGAGGCCTGATTTTTGACAGAGATGCCATTCATTCCTCTGTATGTATAGTTTGAGATATTTTCTTTGGTTTTATTTATTAATAATGTCTCTGTATTGCCAGCTAGCAATGGAAGATAAGATAAGGAGCCTAACAAAGGCTTTTACAGGTCCGGTTAGCCCTTATTTATATTTTCATCCCTAAGTTCTTTTTTTCTTACCGACAGAAGTTTTCTGTCGTATGCATTTCATAAAACTTCCTTTTATATTTCTTGTTATACACAGCTTCTTACTGAAGTGTCTCATGTCAACTGAAAAGCTATATATAATGTGTGTATACATACATATTTATATATGTGCATACATATACATATGCAAAGACCTGGGAATATAAATTTCTACCAGTTTGTATTAGTGCAAGGGTTCACAGGGAACATTTTGCCTGTGAACTCATAAGTAAGCCAATAAGGAATGTCTGAAAATGTTCTAGTGTATTTTTATGCTGCATTGAATGTTTTTTTCCAAATACTTGCTCTTAACCCACTATGACTAATACACTAAAATTTCTCAAGGTCTCAAATTTGCCACTTCCTGAATCTTCTCTATTTCAAGGCTCAGAACTGGTCAGAAACTGTATCAGTCAGTTTGAAGATTATGGTTGTGTCAGAGGACTGTTGACCCACTACAGGAACAGTATTTACATGGTATAGCCCTGTCTCCTCCAGGAAAACTTATACTTCCCAGAAAATCCGTGGGTCAGTAAATACTTGATACCATGGTTAAGGCCACAGATCCACATCGGCAGTGGCGTACAAATGCCCATTGATTTCAACAGGACTCAGACCAAAGTATCTTTGTGCTTATGATCTCTTGACAACGAATGCTGTTCGAAGTTCGTGGGAGCCATTAGAAAGACCGCGGTATGTTCTGACAGTAATTGAAGGCATAGGAGAAAAATGAACATTTGTAACTCCTTGAGAAGTTCTTCAAGCTTTGAAAAATGGCCCAAAGCTTCTCTCCCAGTCTGCAGCAAAATGTTCCTTATCCATCATTGCAAACATCTCTGATGTCCCAATCAGCTTATTGACATTTCCATTGCTGCTTCTATTTTAAATGTTGTAATTAGTAATTTTTCACGCTTCCAGATTGCCCTTTCTCTTAGAATTTTAAACTACAAACAGCGACAAATTAAAGCACATCAGATAGCACTGTAATGTAGGTACGCGATACAAGGAGATTGCTCCCGAAGTAATGTTTTCACCTCTTCTCCCTTCAACGCCTGTATCGTTGTCAAGGTGCTATTCTCATTATGTAGAGATTGAAACAAGTCCATTACGTGTAATGGGTCACCATTTCACCTTGGCGCGGTGAGAAAGGAATATGGCTTTCCTTATTTAGAACTGAGCAGGCATGCATTAAAAAAAAAAAAGAATTATGAAAAGCAAAGTTTCTCATCAAAGCCAGGCCATCAAATTCCTCTTCATTTGATGAAGTTATAAATATTGACTGCAGGGGAAGAGCAAAATTTATAGCCAAACATAATGAAAAGAAATCACATTATGCAAAAAGTTTCAGTGCTTGTGTGGTGTTCTTCTTCTTCTCTTCAATCCTAACCAGAAGGTTTGATTTTATTAGCAGAGATAAAATTTACTTAATCAAAAAATCAGTCAACAGTCTATTCCTGGATGAGTACATAATGTAAAAATGGCTTACCCTGGTACTGCTGCTACATCTCTCAGTATCACTAATTTTAATTGAATGCAGCCTGGTCATAAAACATGGAATGAGTTTTGAGATTTCAGAGGCATCGGTGGTGGGAATGATCAGACTGTTCCACTGGCACTGTACACGGGTATCTCTGAAATGGCTCCTGAAGACGACCGACAGTCCCTGAATTCTTTATTCCAGAAAGAAGGCAGGCAAGAGGGGGTGTGGTAGGAGCATATAAAATCAATAAAACTGAGGAACTAAGTCAGAAATTCCTAATTAATCTCTGCCGTTTTTTGAGAGCGAGGAGAAATTCAGTGAAATTGAAAGGAATTACAGATAATATTAATGGAAGGAAATGCTTCGGTACGTAACACGTTATTCTCTTGCAGAATTCGTTGCTGCAAGTGTGCGCTGAGGTTGAAAGCCTTGAAGGATTTCAGTAAAGGTGTCGATGTTCATGTGGGAATGAGAGCATCCATAATTATAGGCAGTACATTTTTATTGTGGCCTCCGGTTGTAAGACACACGCTACTTAGCACATGTAAGGAGGAAATTCCCTTCTGGGCAGATTGCTTGTATTAATTTTGCTCTGTAATGTAAAAGCATTCTCAAAAGCATCTGGGACTGACCAGTGTCAGAACACTGGGCTACACAGACAACATGTTTGATCTTGTGTAGTGACTTTTGATTTCTTACCGTGAAACAGTTCTGGTTTCATGTCTGCAAGGCGAGGAATAAATTCTGGTTCAGCAACAGCAATATAAATCCAGACTTTTCCACTGAGGTCAACTCCTCCTCTGTGTATCTACATAAATTTCTAGACCTAGCACTAGTGGCTGGAGAGCCAATGTATTTCTTTTACCAGATCAAAAATCTCCTCAAAAGAGCTTGAATCAAATAATAAACGTTCTGGAAATGTGAAATACAGTAAGAGCATTCTGATGCACGTAGGATAGGTACATCTTGTTTTACGCCGCTGTATTGCAGAGGTCAGAACTGTTAAAGAAGCCGACATGTTCTTTGAAATGACCCCGAGTAGTCCCAGAATAGATCTCTGCCAGCACCAGCCATTTCTTGGATTTTCTTTTGTTGCCTCTCTTGCCTCATGTAGAGCTCCAGTTAAATTTAAACACCGATCGTGTCCCTGGACAATATCTCCCGTTCATGAAACAGGTGCATCCTCTTCTAAGCAGACTCCCACGTGCTATACGTACCCTCCTGTGTTTTGTGTCTGAGCTTCTTTGTTCCCACCTCTTGCTTTTCTTTTAAAATGGGAATGCAGCAGCTCTCGGAGCATAAGAAGGCCCTGTTCAACAGTTGGCAGACCTACGGTTAACAGTCTCTCTCATTTTTTTTCAATAGGGAAGCGGCAGCAGCTGTCCCCCCTTCCTGCGGAGATCGCCTGGAAGCCCAGCCTGGAGGCGTTGGAGCTGGGCTTTTCTGCAGGGGGCTGCTTTCTGGGATGGGACTACTGGAAAAGGGAGTAAACTGATCACTACGAACTCCGCTTTTCCATCTCTTTATCTCACTTCCACCATCACCTCAATATATTAGGACATAGAACGTTTTGGTTTGTTTTAGACAGGAGAAGCTTGTAAGATCGCGGCCAGTCTCCAGCTGGAAGGTGCTGTGTGATGATGGGCACACAGTGCTTTCGTGGTCGTGCTGATTGCACGAGCCTGAGGGGAGTCCAGGTTTATGAAGGTGCAGAGAAGGCTGAAAACACCTTAATTCTCTTAGTTTTTTGGAGAGCAGCTGCATGTTTGTTTTCTAGCCACTTGCATCATTTCTTTTGAAGCCTGAACTGGCTGTTCCTGCTAGATGCTTCTGCCCACAGTAATCTGGGCGCCACCTTCCCGGCCCGTTCTCTCTCCTCATACTTCAGGGACAGTCTGCAACCAGAAGCCCCGTGTTTTCCGCTTTCCTGTGCATCCGTCTCTGCTCTCTCCTCCCATGCCAAAAGATCTGTATACCTCCTCTTCCCCCTTAATTCTCATTCCCGCTAAGTCAGTGTCCCTTATTCTTCTGTGCCGCGCCATGGGCTCCTGTGTGCCCTGCACTCTACCCTGCTGCTTTCCTGATGTCTGCCAGAGGCGATCTGCTTCTGTTCGTTGATGCCTGGAGCCAGATGTGCAAACAGAAAAGCGTCATCCGTTTGAGCGCAAGACCTCATATCACTTGACTAATTATCACCAGTTAGCTCTTCTCTTCCTGAGGTTTCCTCAAGCTTTTTGCTTAAGCTCTGTTTTTCAGTTGCAGTTGTTTGGCGACAATTTGCCAAACCTGTAACGCTGTGTCAGCTGTGTATGTCTCGGGGGTTTTCACTCTTTTCCTCCTAAGGAATAGGGGTTTTAAAGTCCTGAAGGGTAAAACTAAAAGCTGATGGAGTGGTGAAATTTGTCACCATTAGTACTTTTTTTCCTCTCTTTATTAAAATCCACTTGAGTTTGGCCAAGTTGTAAGTGCAGTACAGCCTGTGAGTTGCTCAGAAGAGTTAACGTTAGCCTGTGAGGATAAACGTGCTGGTTTTCTACAAATCATGGCAGGCAGTCTCCTTCAGAGAGTAGATGAAGGGAGAACCCGAATTTGGGAACCGAGGAATCTTACCTCTGGGCAATATCGGGAAGGTCAGGAAACGAGGTTTTCTAGAGCGATGTGGACAGCCGACCCTTAAGCCCAAGCACCTGCAGATTTTATCCGCACAGACCATGCGGTGACCTGGACCAGAAGAGGTCTTTTAGGACTTGTAACTCTGGATTTTGGCAGGCTAAGTTGTACTTGGAAGTGAGGTGAGGGTAGCCCAGGACTGACTCAGAGTGGGAGGGAAGAAACACTGCACTCGGTTAAGGGCTTTGTAAAGGGTGATTAGGTTGGGAACCCAGTAGATACAGGGAAAGTAGAAAAGATGTGCTTTACCAGGGGAGCACGTCATTTAAGGAATGTGCTTCTGCAAGCTGGGGGAGGAACGGGTTGGGGAGGATCTGGGAGGGAAGCAGCTGGGTCCAGGAGCTGATATGGAAGTGACTTCAGAGACTAGAACAGGAATGAAAGTCTCTGGTGAGGAAAATGGGAAAACAGAGTGAAGAGTCAGATGCAAAGACAGGACTGGAGCAGAGAGAGTTTGGCAGAGATGGAAAGGAAGGGGACCTGAAGGAAACGGGCAACAGGCTCTGAAGACATTCCCCTCTACAACCTGGTGTGGAACCAGAGCCCCGTTGCCATTCCTTTCCTCCCAGCTAAAACAAGGGAAACCCACTGACAGAGCCTCTCAGCCTTTCCTGCGCTGGTCCACGTAAAGCTTACCAGTTTAGTGATAAACTGGAAGCCTGGCAGGCTGTGTTGCGAAAAAGTCTTTGACTCCTACACAGCTTCACTGGTTGCAGAAGTTTGGAAATATATACCAAAAGATGATTTAAAGTGCAGGAAAAAAAGGGGTGGTCTCAACAGGGTAATTGACGTGCAAAAGTATGTCTGACATTGGTTTTGATAGAAGGAGAGTAAGGAGTTCCCTCGTCCTGGTAGCTGTAGGTGCTTCTCCCTCTCTTCCCTCTATCTGTCTGCTGTGGCACTTGAGTCTCTCGGGTCCGTGGATCTGGGGGCATTTGCACTGCTTATTCTGTTGATAACCACATCACTGGGTCTCATTGTTAACACAGCTAAACGCAGCCTTGGAAAGCTTGATTTAATTTCTGCCTTTACGACTGAGATTCTAATGCCAAGTTGGTGCAAATGAAACCTGGTTTTGAAGTGTTCATTAACTGAATGTTCCTCATTTTCTGGATACTCAATTGGAGGCAATATCTGATCTGCACCAGCGCTACATACTTAGAGCTGCAGCTGGACTGGAGTTTTTAGCATTTAAAGCACCATATAATGCTAAGCACTCTACAAAAAGCATACTCTCGTTTTCTAAATTGGATATCCAAAATTAATGAATACTTTTACAACACAGAAACTTTCTAATAATTTTTTTCACCAGCCAGTCCTGATAAAATGGAAGCGTTGGGACAGTAAGTTCATCAAAAATGTATTAGCAATGTGAACCTTAGAAAAGCTATGAATAAATTAATCAAATGTGCTCAGAGTATGGTTTGAGTTTGGTGAAGTAAAGTGGGTTAAACTAAGCAGAGATGAAATGATCTTGTTCTGTAATAAAGCATTCAATCAGGGAGTTGTTCAACTGTTTCTGAGTAACCCCCTGTGGAGGCAAGTCATCAGAAATGGGCTGCACGCTAAACAACAAGAAGAAAACAAATATTGAATAGCTGCTCATTAATTGAGAATCATCCACCCTCTACACTAAGTGAGGCAAGGGTCCTGCAGCAAAAATAATAGGCGGTTGTGTAATTGAAGGCGGCAGCATACTGCGTAACACAAGAGATTCAAATTCAGGTTGCAGAGGCGATCTTAATTCTGGAATTTCTTAACTTTTATATATTTGACTTAGCATTTTCGATAATGTTCTTTTAACTTGGAATATTGTGTGTAATATATATAAATGTTGTTTTTAAATAAAACTGGTTTGTCTCCAAGTCATGTCATATTCACACTGCCTGCTGTCGCCGTTTCTGAAGGAGAAGCAGCTGGTGTGCTAAAAGAAGTTATGGACTTTGAAATCCTGCAAGGTTAGGAACTGAGTGGTTGGAGGCAGATATTTACACAAATGTCATCTTTTGTGGCCTGCTATATTCCTCCCCCTGTTTTCCCCACAGTATTTTCTGGAGCAAAGTGTAAACATTCGTTTGAGGTGTTTTGCGGCTCTAGTCTGCGAGTGAGCCTAGCAGTATCTTGATGGGGTTCCATGATTCTGGTTTCTCAGTGGCTTCTCTATCCGGTATTCTCACTTCATAAATAGAAAGTTGGGGTTCTTCGTAATTGCCAGCTGCGAGCTCAGCGTGGGATCTGAGAGTCAACTGAGCTCTGCAGGCTCAAACGTTACCAGCAGGAGAGACGCTGTGAGCAGAATTTGGTTAACTGCTCTGTTCATCGTGTTTGGGCCGGAACAGAATCCAGCTCCCACTCTGATAGCTGTGTAGGCTCTGCCATGCTAAATACAGACAAAATACCGAAAATGGGTGATAATTATTAAAGCGAGCAGGTGCATGGTTGACTACAGGGAACAGGTCTAGTAAATAGGAACCTGTGGGATTTACTTATTTACTTTGAAACAAATGAAATTTTAAGACATTTGGTTAAGGAAATCGTAATCGTAATTCTGTTTCATTTATTCATAGTTCCATAGAGTGTAAAGGAAAACTGATTAGTTTCTTTTAATCTCAGAATCATAGAATCATAGAGTCATAGACTGGTTTAGGTTGGAAGGGACCTTGAAGATCATCTTGTTCCCACCCCCCTGCCCTGGGCAGGGCCACCTCCCCCCAGCCCAGGTTGCCCAAGGCCACATCCAGCCTGGCCTTGAACACCTCCAGGGATGGGGCAGCCACATCTTCTCGGGGCAACCTGCCCCAGGGGCTCACCGCCCTCAAAGGGAAACATTTCTTCCCTATATCTAGTCTAAATCTCCCCTCTTCCAGTTTGAAGCCATTCCCCCTCGTCCTGTAACTCCATGCCCTTGTACAAAGTCCCCCCCCAGCTCTCCTGGAGCCCCTTTAGGCACTGGAAGGTGGCAATAATGTCTCCCCTTTTCTGCCTTCTCTTCTCCAGGCTGAATCCCCCCAACTCTCCCAGCCTGTCCTCATCAGAGAGGTGCTCCAGCCCTCCCAGCATCTTTGTGGCCCTCCTCTGGCCCCATTCCAACAGGTCCATGTCCTTCTGATGTTGGGGGCTCCAGAGCTGGACGCAGTGTTCCAGTAGATCATCCTGCGGTTTTATCAGGTTCTGTTAGCAGTGCTATATTTGTACTCAAGGTCATTTAAGCCACAATATAATCTCACAGCACGTTTCTGTGGATGGTTTTTAAGCCAAGGGGTGCATTTTCACCCCACTCTCACGTGAGTCATCAGATGTATTGCAAATTGTATTGCTAACACTGATTTCATTCTCTCAGTCGAAACACTCTTGGCTGTAAGAGGTTGCTGTAAGGAGACTTACTGTTTCTTGGTTTCCAGCCTCTTTTTTCCATGAAACACGATTTTCTCTGCGCCTTTCTGAAATTGGATTTGCATTGGCCGATGGCTTCAGAAGTTATTATCAGTGGGACAGTTCGAGATGGACGTATACAGATGACCACCTAAGGGAACGGAGCTACAAATACAAAATGTTTGGACTAAGCCTGGGTATTCATAAGAGAGTGATGGGAGGACATCCGAATCCTTCGTTCCAGTTTGCTCTCCACTCCGAATCTACGTGCTCTTTCTGCTGTGTGATAAATGAGCACAGTAAAAGTAGAATTTCTGGGCAGTTGCTCAGGTCTGCTACATGGTGTGTAGGGTGTTGCAGCAGTAAATTTCCAGTTTTCCTTCCACAGCAGTACCTATCACCCTGGGAAACATAGCACAAGTGTGACAAGTTTTTGATCCATTTCTGGTGTGTTTGTTGTTGTTGTGTCGTCGTCCCCCCCAACAGTTGGTCTAAAACTTCTCTGTTGCTGTTTAGATATGGAGCTTTAATGGATTTTTATTCCCATGTGCTAGATATACGTACTTTATGTCTGCATCAACCCTTGAGCTTATGTGTTTAAATGTGTCTCAGTTTGTGTATTCACAATTCTGTTTCCTCATCCTTGGGGGGGGGGGGGGGGGAAGTAATGTCACACCTGTGGTAGTGGTGTAAACTCGTGAAAAGTTTTGTTGGCTCATTCGTGCATCTTATCACTTGTTACATTTCACAGACCTTAGCGTTTCTCCCCTCTGCAGTTTTATTCTGAAAAGCTTTGTTTCTGCTGAGCCACTCACCAGATGCTCCTCTATTTTCTGGATGCCTGAACTCTCCACTCAAAACCTGTCAGTGTCTTTTGTATAGCTGTTCCGTGTAGCTAACTTGAAAGTGGTATTTGTGTACCGTGTCACTACGTGGGGTGATTTTTTTATTCTTTTAATTTTTGCCAGTAGAAGCTCTTACGCAATTGCATTTGTGCTGGAGAAACAGTGGTTTTACTGGTGTAGCTCAAGTCAGGTCTGCACAGAAGATTCCTGATAACTGTGTCATTCGAGAGCAGGAAAAGATGTGCGATGCCAAAGCTCGTGTGTCAGCAAATTTCATCTTTTTGTGGTTCGTGTTTTCCTCAAGCAGATGATAGTTTTATTAGATTTGTACAAAGTACAGCTTTACCGGTGCAGTTTCATTCGCCTTGGAGCTCTTTGCCAGCAAGGGGGACTGTAATCCTATCTCGGCAAAGTGGTGCTAGCACGGGGCTGACCTTATGAGGATTCCCTGCTGTATACATTTTTAAACCTAAAAAATGAATCTATACTTGAGAGTTTTGCTGACTTTAATATCGCCGAGCGGCACAGTTCTACTAAAGGTGGAATTCGTACCAGCAAAAGGAGTCTGTGGACAGTTGGGAAATTGGGTTAAAATTAGCACGAAAGGACACAATTGGCTGATGTAAGTGTCATCTCCCTGAAAGGGTGTGCGGTATAACTAATAGATAGCTGTTAATATGTAGTGTATTACATTATTATTAATAATTATTACCTCTACTGCTAATAATAATTCAAAAATACATTAATATAATAAGCTAAGACTGGGGTAAAGCCTTCCCAAAGGCTTTATCTGTTAAATGCCAGGAGAACGTACCTAGAGCAGACAAGTCTGGATACCTACTTTTTCCGACTATTTTTGACTTAGTAAGTGACACTGAGAAATTCTATATATAAAACCACAGTGCGTTGGGATGCAGATCCAGTGCTTTGCAAGGAAAGCTCCAGCAAACAAAAGCTAATGGTTTAAAAAAATCCCGTCAAAATGCCACTTCTCAGAAGGCTGTTTTTCCAACCTTCTGTCGTAGTGGTTTCAAGTTTTATTAGAAGCTAAGGCTTCGTCATGACAGAGCCGCTTAAGCTGGGATTTCACACGCGCACTTCATGTCTCAGCATCTGCTGAGCACCCGGAATAAATGATCTAGAAGCACACCTCTTTGAACCTAAATCGGCAGGGTTTCTGAGCAGATCTGTTTCTCTTCGTATTTCTCAGCGGCAAGAGGTACAAGCCTTTAAGCTGTTTAAACTACTGCTTCCTACTGCCCCCCTCAAAATTAAATCATTTGACACGGTAATTGGTGTGTCCTCGTTGCCTGGAGCCTTAATACTTTTAATGATGTCCAAACAAATTAACTATTAAACAAGTTATGAAGCAGCTCAGCGGGCGTTGACTTGGGGAAGCAGAGGATCAAAGCACAACGCTGTAAAATGACTCCTGAAGTGCCAATAACTTATAACTTTTAAAGGGAGAGAAATAAACTGTGGAAAAAGCAGCTCTGTCATATTCTGATTATTTTGAGAGAAGCATTGTTGGGATGTGTAGCTGTTTGTATTTCGACTGGAGGAAACTAGTGAGAAAGCCTGGAACTAGCTTGGGTGGTTTAAGGAATTTCCAGTCCAAAAATGAAAGAGAAGAACCAGATAGGACAGATCTGTCTTCTGAGTCGTGTCTGCATAGCTCACCGAGAGACAGCAAAATGTGGTACTGCTTTCTTCCACTCCCGCTTGCCCTCAAGAGGCAGCACCAGGGGAGCAGGCTGGAATCCAGCCCTTCCAGAAGAGCAGCCGAACTGGGCAAAGCCATCCCCAATCCGTGAGCGAGCGCTCAGTTTGACTTGAAGAACCTGAATCCTTAATGGTACATGCAAAATGAGAATCCAGCTGGTCCCTTCCTGTCGTACACGTTTAGAAAGGACCGTCTTTTTGTTTCTATGCTCAGGAAATCTGATACAATGCTCAAGGCGCAAGAAAAAACCTTCCCTTCCCTCCCTCTCCTCTTCAAAGCTATTTCAGAAACTGGTGTGGCTTTTCCCTGCCTTCATTCCTCTCCATCTGCTTTCTTGTCTTTGCTCCCTCTAGTGTTCTAGTGCTGGCTTGCTCTCCCGCTGTAGGCAGGGAGATTGAGTATTAAACTATTTGATTTACTTTCCCTGCGTTTTGCATAGCTTGGGAATGACCTGTCGTACGCTTCAAAGGGTCTCTGCTGAGTCTCTGCAACCTTCCTCCATCTCCTTATACCACCGCAGCAGCGCGCTGGCGCCAGCCTTTCACAGACCATGAGGCCAACTTACAATTCATTCGATTTTCAAAAATACACCTGTATCTTTTGGATGATTTCCAAGCCTTTAATTCATTCTCGGTTCATGGTTTGGGGATTTATTTTACAATCATTAAAATCTCTTTCTAATTCAGGGTGCCGGGAATTTAGGAATAATGTAGAGTATGACACTTGGGATTAGAGCCACAATTTTTGGTAACGCTGTGACAACATCCATGGCATTGTGCTGGTTCACTTGGGTGTACTGTAGCAGTCTTTGATTTCTTCTAGCTACAAAAGCTTTCTCAGCCATGAGACGGACTCTCCTGCTTATTAGTTGCGAATCAGAAAGTATGAAGGGGGACTGAAGACCTGTGTGTATGACTGGATCACTGCTGCAGAGAGAATGAGTAATTAGAAATGGGGACTCCTCTTTGCACCACACGAAAAGATTTTTTACAGAGTTTTTACTGCAAGTTAACAGTTTAATGTGCTCTAAAACCGCACGTTACTTTCATATATATTGCATTTGCGTGCAAGTAGCTGCGTACTTGTATGTGTGCATAGGTATTTCAAAGAGGAGAAAATACTTTGAGGCCTCCCCTTTTAACTAGGAATCCAGATCTAGACTGTACAGACTACTCTTTCGAGTTTTGGGATCACTTGTTGGTATATAACGAGTAAGTTTGGAAGGTTTCAAACAGCCCTCTTCAAATCCACGCGTAGTCTTCCATCATCGCTGAAGGGGAACTGACATTTCTTATGTTAGGAAAGAAGAGTACAGCTAAATAAGAGCAAAACCTGGGTCTCCCGCTTTAGTTTGAGGAATGATCCGTTCCTTATCTAAACTATATAAGATGAGCAAGGCAAAGAAGAGAGCCTGAATTACTGTGACTTGCGTGTGTTCTGTGAATAACCGGTACAACAGAGAGAGGTGAGTTAGATGAAATACGCAGTTCTCTCACCAGTACTAAATTTAATAAAAAAATTAAAGGATATAATCAAACTATAACAATTTGAAAATCAGTCCAGCAGAAAATCATCAGATGACGTCATCTTAACTCTCTGTAACCACTCAGCACCCTGATGTTGGAATCTGACGTGATCTTTGGTTGGGATTCAGATTTATAACTGAGGAGAAATGCCTCCCCGATGCAGGGCAGATCTGGAGTTGTTGGCTAGGGACAGGGAGTCCGCTGCTTTTGCAGGAACGGTGAAGCGGAAGAGTTTCCTTCACAGATGCCCATTTGCACATTACGCGGAGGGGTGCTGTCTGCAAGAGACGGGAAAGTCTTCTGCAAGTTCCCAGGAGTGGGTGAGTGGGTGAGTGACAGCTGAACACTGAGTCCGTGGTGAGCCGCGGATCTGCTCATTACCACCTTCCTCCACTCACCCTTCCAATGAACGACTTCCTGAAATCTGTTTCGGGGACTTTTGTATTTTTGTCACTCTGCGTTAGGCTACAACGCAGCGCAGCTTGTCACTTTGTCTTACATGTGATCGTGCTGTCTGGAATCGGACCCAACGTAATGGAAAATGACATGGTTATAGTGCAATTTAACTCATCGGGTTTCTCTTCCAGCCCATCTTTCACGGTGTATCGTCAGTCTGGGTGTTGGGTGCCTCTTGCATCACAAGGGAGTAAAACAAGTGATATAATACCCCATCTAGACCACATTGTTTACTTTCCAGGAATACTTGGACCTGTTGCTTCCCGCTCAATGGAGTAACGTTACTTGGTGGTAGATACTTCCTCACACACATTAAAAACGTAGAAAAACCAACGCTTTTTTGAAAAGCCCAAAATATTTCCGTATAGCATATGGCACCCAAGATATGAGTAAACTTGCAACATCCGCTTATGTCTGTCTTCCTGTGGTATGTTGAAGGTGTTGCTTTGGGATTTTTAGTGTAGAAATGGAGTTGCTGCAGGGCAAGGAAAGTGTTTTATGCCCTGTTGTCTGTGAAGAAGAAAGCAGATACTCTGTTAACTCCTTCGAGACTGTATTGCATGAGTACGCCGTGAGTAAAAGGACTGGATATGGTGAGCCGTAGGGAGACTTGAGTCCTGATTACCCATGTCAGATAATGCAGCCCACTCCTGGTGACCCTGTTTTTTTGGGGTGTCTCTAGGGTAAGCTGAAGACTGAACACATTGTTACAGGCCAGAAGCTGCTAGAAACCTTCTCCCAGCACAGCATACTAAAACCCCACCACTGGTCCACAGCCCTTTCTACGTCCAGGCCTGGGGAGCTCAGGAAAGAGGAGGGTAGCTGGGTGCAAGCTGCTGTGGATTTCTTCAATGTCAGCAAATGTGTAGAGAAAAAAAACAGGGCTTCATTCTCCTTTCACAAGGTTTTTACAACAGTACATATCCAACGGAGTCCCTCCTAATTTACACAGCTAAAATCATAGAATCATAGACTGGTTTAGGTTGGAAGGGACCTTAAAGACCATCCAGTGCCCCCCCCTGCCCTGGGCAGGGCCACCTCCCCCCAGCCCAGGTTGCTCCAAGCCCCGTCCAACCTGGCCTTGAACACCTCCAGGGATGGGGCAGCCACAGCTTCTCGGGGCAACCTGCCCCAGGGGCTCACCGCCCGCACAGGGAAACATTTCTTCCTCATATCTCATCTAAATCTCCCCTCTTCCAGTTTGAAGCCATTCCCCCTCATCCCATCACTCCCCTCCCTGATCCAATGTCCCTCCCCAGCTCTCCTGGAGCCCCTTTAGGGACTGGAAGGGGCTCTAAGGTCTCCCCGGAGCCTTCTCTTCTCCAGGTTGATGAGAGGAAATGAGAGGAAAACCAAACCTTTCCTATCTGTTTGGTGAAATGACGTGACTACTTAGGTTGGTGCAGAACTACCCCAGCACATTTGAGATCATGAATTGCACTGAGGTTCTGCAGCATGTGGAAATTGCATGACATTGCTGAAGACACCATTTGCCTTTTCAATGAGACTCTTTCACCAGTAGAGTGGATGTGTGATATTTTGGGCATTTGGGAGCCTGTTCCGGAAAAGCAGACAGCCCAGATTGCGCTGAGGACAATGTCTGTTGCAGGCCTGATTGTGCAGCATGCGCAGGTTTGCACTCGAAGTGAAACAACTCGCATTTTGCCAATAATAGTCAGTGACCTCTCTGCTTCCCAACAGCTGGCTTACAGAAAGAAGCACATGGTGAAATGGCACCTGCTGAAGCCCGAAGCGTGGAATGGCAGTCATAATCCAGGAATGTCTCATTATCTGATGAGCAGTAATACGTATTTTCCTCTCATCGCTCTACCCTGGAAGAACACGGCTAAATACAAGGTGCTTTAACAGTTCAGGGGGGTCATTTTCGATAACGTTAATGCTGCCAGCAAATTGGCATTATTGAGATATGATTGCAGAATCCTGACGATGGGAATGAAAGGCAACAGAAGTGCCGCTCCTTTTGTTCCACCCAAATGATGTCAATCACTGGCCATGTTAATGATACCTTCATTAAAACGTGCCAATAGAAAATCACTGTCTTTTTTTGGCATATGCGTTCCTAGATTGCTTTTTTCAATGTGACCATAGGGGGTTGACACAAATTGCTATGCTGCCAGCACAGCTGTCCTACGTAATTTGTTGTTGCATAAAGTTAGAATTAATGATTTTTACAAGTATCGAGGCAGGGATATTAGAAATGCGCACTACAGAGCTTCTGGCTCTAATAAGACCCATCTGTTATAAACCATATACAGTGTAGCACGAGTGCTAACCAACGGGCGGCTTGACCACTTGCATAAAGAAGATCTTAATGGCATCAAACCTGCTGTAACAACTGGCTGAGGGCTTGGCGGCTTGGGCACGGCACTCGCTATGGCAGGGTGTGTTCGTCCATCTCAGAAGAGGATGGTGTTGGGCAAGGAGTTGAAGATAGCGTTGTGAAGCATCCGTAGTTGGGCAGAATGGTACCTGCTGTCTTGGCGAGGCCGTCCATGAGGAAAGGTGTATCCTGGCTCCATTATTGCACCTGAAGGATGCTGGGAACACGTGGAAAGAATAAGCTTGAACCAGTGTAACTGGAATTCTTAACTGGAAGCTGTGAGTGAATCAGTATGATGGCATACATGAACCAATCAGTCCCATCCAGAAAAGACAACACTTACTGTGTCCCTTTATTCACTGATTCCGTGAAAAATATTTTCACTGCTCACTGAGATGAATCATAGAATGGTTTAGGTTGGAAGAGACCTTGAAGATCATCCAGTTCCGCCCCCCTGCCCTGGACAGGGCCACCTCCCCCCAGCCCAGGTTGCTCCAAGCCCCGTCCAGCCTGGCCTTGAACCCCTCCAGGGATGGGGCAGCCACAGCTTCTCGGGGCAACCTGCCCCAGGGGCTCACCGCCCGCACAGGGAAACATTTCTTCCTCATATCTCATCTAAATCTCTCCTCTTCCAGTTTGAAGCCATTCTCCCTCGTCCTATCACTCCACGCCCTTGTAAAAAGTCCCTCCCCAGCTCTCCTGGAGCCCCTTTAGGCACTGGAAGGCTGCTATGAGGTCTCCCCGGAGTGTTCTCTTCTCCAGGCTGAACCCCCCCAACTCTCCCAGCCTGTCCCCCCAGCAGAGGGGTTCCATCCTTCTGATCATTTTTGTGACCCTCCTCTGGCCCCACTCCAACAGGTCCATGTCCTGATGTTGAGGGCTCCAGAGCTGGACACTATTCCAGGTGGGTCTCATGAATATTCTAGAGCTCTGGGAAAGTTTAGAATCACATCCAGATTAAGCGGGTCGGGTCTACTGATGCACAGCTTGCACACGGGAAAACCTACAGAAGGTTGCAGGGAAGTATAGAAACAGTAGCTAAACCAATATTGACATTTTCCACTCACTTCTCATTAATGGAAATGACACAGAAGAAAGAAGATGGGAAGCTATATGAGGTTAAATTTTTTGTTCAGTTGGTGCTTCCTGATATCGTAGGTCCTGCCAAATAGCAGCTCTTTGCAGAGAAAGGGAAATCAGACGTGATTGAAATAGTTCTTTTTCTTCTTTAAACAGAAGAAAATAACAATCCCTGGAATTTGACTTTATTTTGTGCATCTGAACTTTACTAGACCACAGAGAAATAGTAGAAGAGGCTTTATTGATTTGGAGTTTAGGCCAAAGCTCAATGAGTCGTGACTCAGAAGACCTGAGGGAAGGGGAAGAACCACTGAATGGAGAAGAATAAGTTACGTACATTCACGGTCCGGTCATGGAATTTGCAGAACTTGTGTTTTCCACCCCCAAGGCAGCTGAGCACAATATTCTTATTTCTGTAAAGAGTTTTGTTGTTGCTGTTGCCGATTAACCTGGGAGTCTGCTCTCCAGAGGTGCTGAGAACTGCTTGCTGTAGTTGGTAGAAATTCTGCACGCTGATAGTTCACAAGATCGATACTTTCGCTCTCCAGGGCTTTTAGGTCTGATCCCATATGAAAAAGCATTTTTCTTTAGTCATGCATTAGCAAGTTATTGCTCGGTGGGAGGAGGAGGTAGAAGTTTAAGCTTGTGAAAGGTGTTCCAAAGGTCCTAAGAAAAGTAAATAATTCCAGTGAGTCTCATTGCAAACTGGCCATTAGCAGGATCACATCTTTATATCCACAGAGCAAGTAAGTGGAACTGAAAGCAACAGTTTCAGAGGAAGGAGAATCGCTCCCTGAGCTGCTTTAGACGTTAGCAACAGCGAGACACAAACAATGCAGACACATTGAGAGGTAACTAAAAAGCCTTTTTGTTCGTCTTCAAGCACTTTGTTGTAGGGGAAACCAGCGTGGTATCAAAACGGGCCTTTTATACACAGCTTGTTTACTCAAGCAGCACAAAGCAGGAACCCAGCTTGGTAGTATGAGATGTGCAGAACGTCACTTTTGATCTGTTTGCTTTTATCTGAGACAGTAAGGTCGTATTCTCTGGTTCTTCCAATCTCTGCAAAGCAATTTTGCAGTCACTGCATTAAAGAGGGCTTTCTGCTGCTGCAGCAAATCATAGAATCACAGAATGGTTTAGGTTGGAAGGGACCTTGAAGAACATCTCATTCCACCCCCTGCCCTGGGCAGGGACACCTCCCCCCAGCCCAGGTTGCTCCAAGCCCCGTCCAACCTGGCCTTGAACACCTCCAGGGATGGGGCAGCCACAGCTTCTCGGGGCAACCTGCCCCAGGGGATCACCGCCCTCACAGGAAAGAATTTCTTCCTGATATCTCATCTAAATCTCCCTTCTTCCAGTTTGAAGCCATTCCCCCTCATCCTATCATTCCATGCCCTTGTAAAATGTCCCTCCCCAGCTCTCCTGGAGCCCCTTTAGGGACTGGAAGGTGGCAATAAGGTCTCCCTGGAGCCTTCTCTTCTCCAAGCTGAACTCCCTGAACTCTCCCAGCCTGTCCTCCCAGCAGAGGGGTTCCATCCTCCTGATCATTTTTGTGGCCCTCCTTTGGCCCTGTTCCAACAGGTCCATGTCCTTCTGATGTTGGGGACTCCAGAGCTGGAGGCAGTACTCCAGGTGGGGTCTCCCCAGAGCAGAGCAGAGGGGCAGAATCCCCCCCCTCACCCTGTGGCCACACTTGTGATGCAGCCCAGGGTACGGTTGGACTTCTGGGCTGCAGCTGTGCATTGCTGGCTCATGTTGAGCTTCTCGTCAATCTGTACCCCCAGGTCCTTCTCCTCAGGGCTGCTCTCGATCCATTCCCCGCTGAGCCTGTATGTGTGCTTGGGATTGCCCCGACCCAGATGTAGGACCGTACACTTGCCCTTGTTGAACTGAAGCCTGCGACATTCCCATTGCTGCACCGATGGGTGCAGATCTCTACTCCTGTGGTACCAGACCTTGTCTCTTTACAGACACAAGGCAGAAAGCACGCCTGAGGAAGGCAGAGATGATAAGCAACCTGAAAAGATCTACTTCTCTCATTTTTTAGATAATCTGAAGCAGGTTTGCTTTCTTTAACATAGGCGCCACAAGTCTGCAGAGAGGTGGGCTGAATTCAGCTTAATGACAGTAAAACTTCTAGCAGAGACTGAGCCATTTCCAGGAGATATGATCCTCACTGGATCAGATATGGAAGAGTGCTTTGCTGTGTTCAGGGCTGAAAAGAGGGAAAATGATGGAAGTGTCCAAGGCAACAGGTGGTTTCCCACGCAGCTGTTAGAACGGCAGAGGAAGAGCCCTTGGCCTGATGAGAAATCCTACTGGAAACTTTGCCGCTGGTGGTACACCCCAACCTCCCAGTGGGAGATCTTCTGCTGATTATATTTCTTTGGTGGCATGAGGACCATTCACCACAGCCTTACAAACGGCAGCTATCTGCCCTCTAGAGACGGAATGTTAAATGGTAGCAGATGCTGCAAGGTCACATTTGACTGTTGGTCACCGTTACTGTCACCTTCCGCACTCAGAGACACGCTATAGGATCAGACTATTAACCGATGCTCTTCAAGGTTGTCTGGTTTCCTCTTCCTCTTGACTTCACCGTTTCCTGGTTCGTGGGAAAGGCTCCTAACACCAGCCCTGATATCCTGCTTGTTCACAGATGGTTGCCGAGAGGAGACACCTGGCACTCTCTGGGTCTCTTTGCATTGCTCAGATAATATTCATTACAGCTCCAAGGGAAACAGCCGCCTGCCAACCTTTGACTTGATGCTGTTTGTGTTATGAATGGCATGGAACACAGTTCTTTCTCCGCAGACATGCGGTTTACCCTGCTGCGAGTAATTCATCGCCACTTTCCAGGTTTCCGGATACTCCATTAGTGTTCCTGAGGTGGAGAAAGGGGCACTCTTACTGATTACAGCACGGGCTGAATGTCAGGGCTCGGGACTGCTCTCTGCTGCTTTGTTCCTAACTTGACCTGCCTCCCTTCACAGAGGTGTCACGAGGCTGAATGTATTGATGTGTACATAAAAAGCGGTTTGAGATCACTGGATGAAAGGTAGCAAAACATATTCTTTATTCAGAGCTATTTTTTTTCCTGCACTTTAGAATGTCTTCATTAGCTTTACCCAGAGCCACGAAGCTAAATATTTCCCCAGTTCCTTCTCCTGTCTTCTCGTTAGCAGTCCCTTCCCCTTGCAGCCAGAACTTCCACAGTGATGACTGCAGGGCAGGGGAATAGGAGGGAAAATGTGGAGATTTAAGAGGTTTAGCACGCTGAGCAAAGAGAATGAGCACAGTTCTATAAAAAGACTGGGCTCGTTACGATTGCCCAAACACTCCTCCCCTTTCTCCACACCCTTCCTTCAGCTTTCTCCATGTGTTTTCTCAAATGATTTCTTGCATTTGCTGTACAACTGCAGTTCTCTCCCATTAGTACCTCGCAGCCATTCTGTATTTATTCTCCAAGGAGAGGCTCTTTTCATCTCCTTTAGGAAGGGTTTCATTTATCTGTAGCAGGGTACGTTTACTGATCGACCTGATGTGCTTGTGTGACTGCATTTGTCTTCACTGCCTGGAACTGCGCACCTTTCCCTTTCCCCACTAGTGACACTGGACCACTCAAGGGCTTATTCCTGTGAGTGCAAATCAAATAAGTGCTTAACCTAGGTTATTTTCTACTCAGCATCTAGGTGCACGATTAGAAATTGTTTTGCCTTTCTCATTCCTGCATAGTCAGATTGTTTCTTAGGCAGAAGGAAAATACAGAGTGACTCACTGATGTGCAAGACACAGCCAGAGACTTCCAAATCACAATTACGGGTTTGAGGGAAAGCTGTGTGCTTCAGAACTGTATTAATAGACTTGAAATGATCTGGAAATTTGTTGCCTGCTTAGTTTTCCTACATGCTGCTGGAAATCAGAAGCTGTTAATGTCTCCAGGCCAGTGGTATCCTCTGGGAAGTCAGTCGCTGATGTCTGTTCGGCTCCTGGAGGATGTATGGATTCATCACAACTGTTCTCTTTATGTCCAAGAAAGGGACAGAATCTGAAAGAAATGTGTCTCCCTGCTCATTTTTCAATTCCCTTTCAGGACTGACTGCCTAAGGTTTTAGATGTCACTTCGTATCATCAGTTCAGAGAAAATGACACCTGCCCATCACTTTGGACTCCGAAGGACCAGCCAGCTCATTTGAAAAGTGGTTGGGGGGGAAATGTACCGTACATACAGGCTGAGGAGGTAGCAGCATTCACTGAAATCCCCGAGATAGGTTTAATAATCAGAGTTTAATGAAAGACGAGATCCAAATATCCTCTGTGCAACTCTTGGATTTACTCATTCTGGGACTCCCTGAATTTTGGGTCAGACTCTTCTTAGCAGGGGCTGAGCTGAGGGACCCACTCGTCCCCAAATACGGCACTGCACCACGGCGTCTGTTTCTGTTTCTCTTTGAGCCCTCCTCTGATGGCAGAACCAGTGAATTTCTGCTCCTCTGATATTTTAAAGGGACCAAAGAAATGCCAACCCCCCTGCTTTGCATCTGGCCACCCTGCGGTGCCACGGCAGTGCCCTGGGCACAGTGGCCGGCCCTTGCAGCTCTTGCACACCGAGGGGTTTTGGGGGCCTGAGCACCACAGTACTGCTCTCACAGAACTGCCTTCGCAATCCCATATCCCAGAATCCCAGACTGGTGAGGGCTGGAAGGGCCCCCTGGATCTCCCCAGTGCCACCCCCACCAGAGCAGGGGCACCTCCAGCAGTGGCACAGGACGGCGTCCAGGCGGGTTTGGGATGGCTCCAGAGGGGGAGACTCCCCCACCTCTCTGGGCAGCCTCTGCCACTGCTCTGCCGCCCTCACAGCAGAGAAGGCCCTCCTCAGGTGGAGATGGAACTGCCCATGGTCACGTTTGTGCCCGTTCCCTCTTGTCCTGTCACTGGGCACCACTGGAAACAGACTGTTCCCATCTCCCACATATCCCACACGCTGGGTCCTCGCTTTCTCATCTGCCAAGGAAGCTGCTTTGGTTGTGACTTTTCTTCAAATACTGGAAAAAAGCAGAGCTCTCCCAGCTCCCTTGGCCTCTCTCATGGAGTACTTGCTCTGGAGTAATCTTTTTTCCTTCATTTTTTACTGTAATGAAACCCACTTTCCTGTGTCCAGTATGTTCTCTTTGATTTTACCCCCTTATTCTTCCATGGTCTTAGTGTTGGATTTGGTTGAAAGAACTCTGCTAAAGCTGTTTTCCATTAGAAACTGTTTATTTAGCCACACCAAACCACTTCACAGGAACATCTACTTATACAAAACTTTCAAGAAACAAACATTCAGCCATTCAAGACCTCCTTGTGCTGTGGGCAGGTTTCACACTGGCAATGTTCAACTGTTTTTTGACTTCTTTGTGTCAGTGTAAATTTTTTTTTCAGAATGATAAAACTGGAAAGAAATGCTTCCACCTAGGAAAGTAAGGCAGTTCAGTGAGGCTGTTCCCAGATCACCCTTCTTGCATGTATTTATTTCATCAGGAATTTCAAAACGTCAGTTTTCTGTTCCAGTTTGGGACAGAAGAAAGTTTGTGGAGCAAAAAATCTGAAGTTCAATAAGTCCTTAGTCCTAGATTTAAAATATATCACATTTAAATGAAAAGAACAAAAACAATCTATAAAAGAATATCTAAAGCTCTTCATGATCTTTCACTGTTGTATCCCTGTCCTCCCATACACTCTTATCCATCATCTTCCCTTGCTATACTCTAATTATAGATTCCTTGAGGCAGAGACCTGCCAATGTTTCCGTCAGTGAAGTGCCAAGCACATCTATGATGCTTTACAAATAATCATAGAGAATGCATATTATGTGAAATGTTTAAGCTTTTCCTGTTAAAAAAAATAAATAATTCTATCTGCCATATCAGGCACAGTTAAATTTGTGTGCCATCCTTCCTTCGGTAAGATCCTAAATTAAAATCCTTTTCGTCTGCCATTCTTGCTTCTTGCAAATGAGAGGCAAGGACCCCTCTCCCCTCTTCTTCCCACATTTAAGAGTTGTGTTTCAAACCTTAGCGGCTTTGACACCAGCCCTAGTCCCGACAAAATAATTTGAATGTCTAAGGTGTGTAAGAATAAGGGACAGTCATCTGAAATCTTCTTTAGCTGCCCATGAAGGCTTTGTGTTTACTGAGTCATACAACCACAGCATGGTTTGGGTTGGAAGGGACCTTGAAGATCATCCAGTCCCATCCCCCTGCCCTGGGCAGGGACACCTCCCACCAGCCCAGGTTGCTCCAAGCCCCGTCCAACCTGGCCTTGAACACCTCCAGGGATGGGGCAGCCACAGCTTCTCGGGGCAACCTGCCCCAGGGGATCACCACCCCCACAGGGAAACATTTCTTCCCAATATCTAGTCTAAATCTCCCCTCTTCCAGTTTGAAGCCATTCCCCCTCATCCTATCACTCCATGCCCTTGTAAAAAGTCCCTCCCCAGCTCTCCTGAAGCCCCTTTAGGTACTGGAACGTGGCAATAATGTCTCCCCTTTTTTGCCTTCTCTTCTCCAGGTTGAACTCCCCCAACTCTCCCAGCCTGTCCTCATCAGAGAGGTGCTCCAGCCCTCCCAGCATCTTTGTGGCCCTCCTCTGGCCCCGCTCCAACAGGTCCATCTCCTTCTGATGTTGGGGACTCCAGAGCTGGAGGCAGTACTCCAGGTGGGGTCTCCCCAGAGCAGAGCAGAGGGGCAGAATCCCCTCCCTCGCCCTGTGGCCACACTTGTGATGCAGCCCAGGATGCGGTTGGCCTTCTGGGTGGCGATCGCACATTGCTGGCTCATGCTGCACTTTAAAGTGACACAAAATACCTAGAGTCTAAGAGACACCATGTTTAAGGCTACATAATTCTCCCTGTCTTCCCTAGAAGTCCCCAGGATCTGAGCACGTCGAGCCTCTGGCCAAGGGGTAACTGTGTCTGACAGATCATCTTCTGTGCTTGTAGAAGCCTGGTTTCCGAAACCCGAGGCAGTTCACAGGTTATCGAGCACTGCAGAGAGCTCCTACCAAACGAGGCTCCTCAACTTTCTTCCCTGAACAAATTATTCATCATTAACAGCAAACAGGCACGTAGCACTCGGGAGACCCGCGGCCTCTCATCGCCAGACGCGTGGTTATAAATTTGCCTGCGGGGCTCCCTGTGGGGCTGTGGGGCTGCGGCACAGACCCCTCCGCGGCAATCGGCCGGAGCCTAACACCGCAACTGCCAGAGAAGCCACTTAGTAATTTACTGAATTTACAGTGATGGGGGTGGAAAAACATTTCTTTGTGCCTTAATATAGAAGTAAAGGAGACAAACACCAAGATTCAGTCTCCGAAGGAGCTGGCAAAGCCTTTCTTAAGCGTCTGTGTGAAATCGCGGCTTGTGTTTGCAGAGGTCCCCAGCGCTTTTGCCTCCTTCTGCTTTCCACGTCGCTGGGCCTGCCTTTATTCTGTCCGCCAAAGCGCCTGCAGAAATGTGGGCTCTCATCCGCGCAGTCCCGCTTGCAGTGATCTGGGCTCTGTTTGCGGCAGCATCCGGGGTGGTCTGTGCCTATTGTGTTGCTAAATATGCATCCTGCAGGCTCAACAGTTGAGGTTTAAATTGCTTCGTGTCACTTTGCGCTTAAATCTGAACGCAGATGTTGCTGTTTGCCGTAATGAGGTTTACCTTTTCCCCTGCTCGCTGCCTTCCATCTCCTACCTCCTCCGGCTTTCCTTTGCAAAGCTGACACACTTCCACAGTGAAATGACAATTCTCAGGGAAACAAACAGAAGGAAAGACTGAACGATCTCAAATGAAGGGAGAAGCCCACCAGTGATAAAAGCTTCCCACGAGACCAGAACTTCGGCATTTGCGTGTGCATGGGCGTGGGTGGGGATGTATAAGAAAGGAAAAATCTTCAGTTTCGAGATCCCAGATCCTTTGCGACAAGGTAATGATTTCAGGCTGAAAGCAGCATTCAACTGATCTTTTAATAGAATCCTTGGTCAGAAAAGATCTATGCGGAGAGGTGGTGATTAGAGACAACCGATAACAGCATTGACTTTGTGCTACATTAGACCTCAAGTAAGTAAGTTTTCATAGACACAGTTCTTTTTCAGAAAATGGAATGTTGTTTTGTGGTTACGAATCTAAATATAGTCGCTCCACATTTTCTTCATCAAAAGGGAAGAAGCATTATTGACTTTTTCAAATTTTTCTGCAGTCTGCTTTGCATGAATTTGCCTTTCTTCATCTGTCAGGAATCTCTCTTGAGATGAGATGGTTTATTCCTCTGTCCACAGTAAGGATTTGGGAATAAGTAGTTTTTCTTTAAGATCTTTAGGGATTCAATAATTCTCTATTAATATCACTGTGTTGCAAACTAAAGTATACCCAAGCATGCCGAAGGAACTTCAAACAGATAGCGATTCCCTTCATGTCATCACAAATGGTTCTGTGGATATTTCCAAATCTGTAAAATTTGCCTCTCCAGCTCAGAGCGATTCAGGATAGGGATATTAGGAATATCAAAGTAAGAAAAAATTCCATATGGAAATCAATTTCATTGCTCGCCTTTATAAAAATAACTTATTACTTCCATGATGTATTACCAATGAGTCCTCGCCTCGCTAACTGCTAGGTGACATAGCTGTTTGCTGCCCATAAATCCAGCCTCTCGACCATTGCTGCTGCTGATCTGCGGTCGTGGTATAACTCTCAACATCCAAAGAGGTCAGTCTGAATTCAGGGGCATGGAGTGATCACTTTGCTCCTCTCTGTGATACACAGTATCCATAAGTAAAAAAATTCAATGGCTCAAGCATTATTCTGTGGAGAGGTACAGAGACATAACTGTTAAATCAGGCAGCAGAATCAAAAGACGAGGTGAAGGACGGTGATGATGATCACAGAAGGAGGCATCCAGCACCCCAGCGGAACAGCCTCATCCTGAGGATAACGCATAGTGATTATCGCTGGTTAGGCCTTGGATGTTATTGGTCTTAATAAGCAGATTGGTAAATTATTTTTTTGACTTCTGAAGCATTTGTCACTACTCTGTTGCTGGAGACCGGGTGCTTGAGGCAAGCATCTGGAGAAGATGCTGGAGACGAGCTGTGAGCTCATCTAGTGACCCATTTCCTATAACTCTTTCTTCTGTTCAGCGCTTGCTTTCCCCAAGATGCAGGTGATGTTTTCCAGGTAGAAGCCTTTCATAAGCAAAGGAGTTTGACCCATGGGACCCAAGTCTATGAAAGATTAATGTGATGGCATGAGCTCGTAAAAGTGACCAAAGAAGGGAAGAAAAGGCTTGGACAAAGCTTCTCAAAAAGCCTGCTTTGTCATCTGCCTTAATAATGTTTTAACCTCCGGTCTCCTTGAAAAACCTAGGTCCTGCTGGTCTACAGCATTGACAGAATTGTCATAGGAGATTAGTGGAACTGTTGAATAATGTTATCAGAGTTGTGCTTTTTATGATTTATATCCTGACAGTCCTCAAAACGTTGTGGTCTGCCAAAAAGCCATTTGAGCCAGAGGAAAACCGCTTGTGGGAAGAGTGCCACTGAGTTGTAAGCTCAGAGAAGTCTCACCCCAACTGTGCTGAACAGGAAGGGCCATTCTGCCCCAACGGGTGGACAGGTGAGTGAGATGAACAATATAAATGGGTGGTAATGCAATTTTCAACAAAAGAAGAGAGAAGAAATTGAGCAGGTTGCTACTGGGTGTAGGCGTGGTGGATGGAGGTATCCAGGGGCACCAGCTTTAAGGTTTTACTCTAAGAGATGGTACTCAAGGTGTGTTTTCAGTTTGTAAATTGTGCCGTGAGTTTGTATGGAGAACGTGTACCTCCAGGATTTGAGATGACAGCTGTGAAGGAAATCTGATGCTAAAATTACATTTTGGTTTATTTTGCTTCTTTTTGTAATCTTCTTTCTCACTTAATAATTAAGAGCCTAACCTTTTTCTGGGCTAGAATTAAATTATATGCTTTCACCTTTAATCTGCTTGACGTTGAGTGAATTCAGCTGAAGCTGGCGAACACAAACCAGATCACTGCTCCAGAGGAAACACATCCATTTAGAACAGTAAATGTGGGAAACCTCTTGATGTGCATCTGCCATTTGAGGTGAACCCGACAATGGAATACGCCTCCTGGTCCTGAAGAATGAGCTTGAAGACTGCTGTTACCGGCTGTGGGGTGCTGGGAACAAGTCTCTGTATCAGTAGAGATGAGCAACTTACACACAGGTATTCCCCAGTCATCACAGTGAGCTGCACAATTTCAAAGATTATTGGTCAGAATATGAGATTGATTAAAATTAGTCTTGTATTTCAACAAAGTGTGTGGATTCTACATGAATAACAGTGGAGCCAGCAAGGCCTCAATTTCTCACGTGTGGTTTCCATACAACAACTCATCGTCGTGTTTTTTCATTAAAACCTTAATAATTAGATCCCACCTCATTGGGACTGTATGCTCTGCTTGTCTTCAAACAAGCTAGCAATAAAAAAAACCTTCCTAATACGCTAATAAAACCATCCAGGCAGGATAAAGGCTGGTAAAAGGATTTGACCGACTTGTAGGATCTGTGTGGGGTTGGTCTGCAGGCTTATGATGGTAGCGGTGACTGGAGGGAGAAATTCTCCCCCTCCTCATGCCATGTCCCCCTAAACTTGAAAAATCCTTCAGCAAAGGTGTGTCCTCAAGAGAAAAAATGGGTAAGTATTGTAATTCCAGTGGGATAGAAAATTAATTCTGTGCGTGTGTGTGTGAGGAAATAAGAACAAATCTTCACTGTTGAATGTAATGCGGTTTCAAAGGCAGTTGAAGCTGGAAGATGCAAGTTAAGACCTTGAGCTACAAAAATAGTTTAGAAGCGAATGCATAATGTGACATTACACAAAAGGATAAGTGGGAGTGAGAGTAGCGTTAAACTTTGCTCTTTAATAGGCAGTGTGGGACACAGTCACACTCGAAAGAACCAGACTCAAATATAATCACTGCATCTTCATCTAAATGATGGACTCCATGCTTGTAGGTGAACAGTCGCTCATCTTCGCGTAGAGGAAAATTATACTCATCAGGTTGGAAGTCAGAGCACAGAATAGAGACCGGTAGCTTTGAAAAATACCCTTGAAGGTTGAAGACACCCAGAAAAGCTGCTGTGACCTACTGATAATGTTAGCTTAGAGTAACCACCAGCAATTTCTTTCCTTATGTAAGAGGAAGACACAGATATGTGAACAATGATCTCCAGAGGTAAGAGAGGAAGAACTTTCAGGCTGTAGAGAGGCAAGCCAAACAAGAAATCAGCTCTGAGCCCTGAAGGGAGGGCATGGTGGTGTGGTACTCAACTGCCTCGTCAGACAGAAGCGTATCGCACCACCTATTTGGGACTTTTTCGCTCAGCAGCAGACCTCCTGGCTGCCTTTGATTAACCAAGGGTTGTCCCATGGAGAGAGTAGAGCCCTCCCGGTAACAGTTTCAGGGAAGTGACACTCCACAGATCCACGGACAGATGGGGCTTCAGGATGTAAATGCATGGCAGTACTGGGTCTCTCTCGCCTGAGCTGGTGGAGGACCTGTATTAAAGACTGGAAGCGCAGAAGCTGCAACTCTGTAGGTAAATTCAGATGCCAGCCAGAAGGGACGAGGTAACTCAGCCATACCGGCTGGTGTACTGCAGCAGTTTACAAAGGACAGGGAAGTGGGAACTTAGTCATATTCCTCCTAACCTCTTAGCTGTCCTTTTGACCAAAAAGTAGGGATTTACCCCCTCTGCATAATCCCTCTTCCTCCTTTCTTCTCGAGCAAGAGTCTCCAGCTGTGCCTTGTTTGGGGAGCAGAAGCTGCAGACAAAACGTTCAGACCTGCGTCCCCCAAAGCAGCTATATCTCTATGAACACAGCAAGTCCCAGCAAATTAAATCCGTCTCTAATTCTGGATTTGAAAATGAGCTTAAATGCCAGTGGTGATGTAATGTTCATTTACATTTAGACTCTATTTATTTTTACTCCCTATTAACTGAATCTTGATTCTAACAGTTGGATTTTTTCATCCATCCAGGCTCTCTTTGATATGAACAGCTTATTTTTCACTTAAAGCCTGCCAAATTTCATGCCTTATTGATTCAATAAACGAAGAAGAATGACAGGTAGAAGGGGAAATGGATGTTTCCTCCCCAAGAAAAGGCTTATAAATTTGATATGAACTGTTTGTCTAGGAAATGTTTCCTCTGATTGCCACTAAAATGGCTCTGGAAGGAAGTTAGAGGGTATCAGTCACCTCAGGTTTCTCCTGGATATGCATCGCTTTGGTTTTAAGATACCTCCTGCGCCATATTCCATAAACATGAACTGCCTATATGTGAGAGATGGCTTAAAAATAACCGCACGTCTCCGATCTGCAGCCTGTCTCTCTATGAGTTCTTTGCTCTGGGTGCTGCTGTGTACTCTGACGCTCCCGAGGACCATCCAGGAGGTAGGAGCTACCAAAGCACACTGCCATTAGTTGCGTCCTCGTTTGCTAATAGGCACGCTTCACATGTTGGAGTTGGAGGAGTTTCTCAGCCCTTTCATATCCCCAGAGCGTGAGGCAAAGACAAAAGAGCCCCGGCGTAGATCAGCAGACGACATCTGGAAATTCAGACTGAGAAGAGCGGGCCTGGGGATTACGGCAGGGACCTGTGCGCTTCGGAGCATTGGGCTCGTTTATTCTCCCAGAAAGATCAAGGAGATTTATCTTTAGAAGAAACAGAAGTAATAACAGCGAGGGTCATCAGCAAGATTTCTCCAAGTACTTACTCCCATAAATATCCACTGGGGTGACAGAGTTCCCTAATGGGATGGTGTTGAAAGAGTTGCTGGAATAATTAGTTTTCTATTAGGATACACATGACATTTGGTATCTCTCAAAACTATTGTTTCAGGCTCTCCACAGACACAAACACACTGGCTACACTGGATTCGCCTACTCACACTTTTCTTCAGAACAGAGTGGTTTACAAGAGTCCTATTTTTTAATTTAAGATCCTGAGATAATTACATGACTTCAGGAGGCAAGAGACTCATTGTGCTGTGACTCAATCCAGGCAGGCGTGCAAGTGAGAGAATAGACGAGTCACAGCTAATAAGAAAGCTCCTTATCGCACACAAAAAGTTACATTAAATTAATATTATAAAGGCTGCAAATTGAAGAACTCCGCAGTCAGAAAATAGCAGAAAGGAGGTTGATTTTATGAATTTAATTAGCCCCTTTGCCCATTTACATTATCGTATACCTCTTAATTACATGATCAGATCTTTTTCCAGAGGACTTCTGTCTTGAGGTTAGATATTGTTGCCAGCTTTACGTGTCGTTAATTTACTTTTTTAATAGAGCACACAAACTGAATGTGGCAATTGCTTTCCACTCGTTTTTCCATTACAGGGAGCTGCTCTTACAGAAGAAGGCTGCACGGAATACCAGAGCGCATGACATATAGGGTGCAACCTGTCCTACAGATTTGCACCAGAAGAGGTATGACTTTCTTTTATTTACTAGCAAGGTTGCATTGTGTAAGTGAGCTCAGAGATATCGGTCTCCTCAATTAACCAGCTTTGCTCACAATAAGGAAATTTGCTGTGCGTCCCTGGAGGTGTTCAAGGCCAGGTTGGACGGGGCTTGGAGCAACCTGGGCTGGGGGGAGGTGTCCCTGCCCAGGGCAGGGGGTTGGAACTGGATGATCTTCAAGGTCCGTTCCAACCCAACCCATTCTATGATTCTATGATTACTTCTGTGGTGTTGGGTGTTTCCAGTCTTTCAGACACAATAGCCATGTTTACAAATGGGGTAAGCTGAAGTAGCTCCAACAAACTTTGGAAAGCCCGGATGAAATTTGATCCTTTAAATCGATTCAGTCAGATTCACAGGCAGGAATTCATCAAACCCTGAAAGATACAATTTTATTTTTTTTGTTACTGCTTTTATTTCCTCACAGTTATTTGCTTGCAATTTTAGTATTTCTCAAGTTAGGTGCCTCTTCATCTTCTACTTTCCTCTCTTGCTCTCCTCCCCATCAGGACAAACAAGAACAGGCTTTTAAAAATACCCTCTGTAAAAATCCTCCTTATCCACTGTACGTGCTACTCGATGGGCAGGTGAACGGGACCGTGCTGAAGATTGACCCACACAGTGTGAGATGCGATTCAGAACTTTGGTCACCACACGCTGGTCTGAGACTGGTCACATACTTCATTTTGCCACTAAGAAGGTCCAGTACGTCCTTCAGAATAGCTGCAGTTCTGTTCTACTTCTTGTGTCATATATACTAGTCCCGAGTTGAAGTGGTAAATCCCCACTGTTCAGGACAGTAGCCTTCACGGCAATGGAAGCCTGACCTCTTCCTTCTTCAGTGGTGTTGGCCAGTACCGCTCCCCGCTGAAGGGCAGGAATAGAAGTCAAAGCAGCTTTGCTTCCGAGGATTGTCTTCTTTTTCTCTACTTCAATACCAACTTGAGAAAACCAACCATCGCCCTTTGATCCTTACAGGTACTCCTTCAGAAGCAACTTGGCCTTTCCTTTGATGATCATCGCTCCTGACAAACAAGGGAAATGGACGGTGTCCTTGCTGTGCAAAGAGCCAAATGCAACGAGAGCAATGTGTGTACATGTAAGGCAAGGCCGTGTGTGTGGAGTAACAAAGCAAGCGGCAAGCAAGGACGTCTGATTTATGGAAGAGTTGTTGGGACTGATTCTCTTCTCTTCCCAGCTCTGCACTGTGTAGAAATGGGCCCTTCATTTTAGCCTAATAATGGGTCCAGAATATAGTATAATGAGTGCTACCACTGCCAGACAACAGACCTTAAAGTTTTCTCAGCCTTTTAACAAACACGGACAGACTTCCAGCCTTTCTGTCTGAAGCTTTGATTAAACTCTTGCTGAAGTTCCCTTTGTTGATACATTCCCTTTCAGGTAAAGGTGAAGAGTAAGGGAAAAAAACCAGCCGATGTCTGAGAGCGTGTAGGCTCCCATCTCTATCCCTAATAACGCCGTACAGATCTAAGCCACTTGTTGCCATGTCTTGACTGGTTGGGTCATGTGGCTTATGAAATGCCTTGCTTAGTGAGGGCACTGGCTGAGATGATTGACAGCTTTTCCGTGTCAGAAGACCAAACTGGCTCAATCCACGGCAGGGAGCTTTAAAGCCTTAAAAAGAGCAGAATCTCCACTGCTCACAGGAGCCCATTAGTGATTTTTCTGCTTTTGAATCTAAGTTTAGGATGTGCCATTAAGGTCCCAGATAACCTTATCAGGGATGTCGAAAGGAGTTAGCAAGAAGCTCTCACCATTTGATTCCCGTCTGACCACAGAAGCAAATAAAAGGCAGAAAGGAAGATGCAGATAGAGGGGGAAATACTACCGCGGGGAGGGTTCTCCTAACCTGTGAGGGAGCGTTAACAAGCATTAATAGATACCAGGTGGCGATATGTTAATAACACAATATCAGCGTTTATCACGCACGATGTGATAGGTGAAATGCCTGATTGCAGTGCTGATAACGAGTCCATCCAAGAGCAGCGTTTCAGCTTGGCTGCAGATCGTAATTAGCTTTTTCCCCTGCCTTTTTTTTTTCCCCCTCTTTCCTCCTCCCGTTCTGTTATGCCACTCTTGCTACTTACACAATTTTTCCTGTCAGGATTCAAGAGTGAGACAAAGCAATTTCTGATCTTTCACCATGAGGAGCGGTTCCTGAATCTCGTTAATATTGTCAGATCTTATCAGAAGAGCGACGCGGACGTCTGCATCAGCCCTCTGCCTGACCGCGTCTGCCACCACACGGAAACATGGGAACAGAAGGATGTGGCATCTCTGTCTATTATCTTTAGCTAGCTCAAGTCATGCCACAAAAGGTGTGTTAAACTTTTTCCATACGTACTTCTTGCAGAACTTAGGCAATGCTCTAAAATAGTAGAAAGAGGAAAGGATTTTGGATTTGACTTGCAATTAAAGGTTTCTTCTTTCAGGCAGCTGCTGATGTAAAATCCACCTGCTGCTCCATCGCGGTCTGTCGTAGCCCGGCGTGGACGGAGCACTGCTTGCTGCAGTCACGATGTACGTGAGAACACCGTTAGCATTTAACCTTAATTACAGGGTAAGTGTTACTACCTCATCTTATCTGCATTTCTCCATACCTGTAACCCAGATTTCAGCCCAACTAGTGTCTGATTATTCTCTTCTGGCTGCACCATAGGAAGTACTTCCGTTAAGCTCAGCAGAAGGATTAGGCTGTCTAGTTGAGGCAAGTAATGGGATCCCAGCCGAAGCCTCTGCTTGGTTGCTTTTTTAAAAAAAATCTGCTTTTTTCAAAGAAATCCAAGACCACTGGTCTTAATTTTGAAGCGTGTAAGAGCTTTCAGCGTTAGGATCTGGGCTTAAGAGTCTGCTTACCCATCACTTTGCCTGCAAGATGAGATATCCCTTGCTTCTCACCTCCCATCCATGTGTTTGGAAGTTTTCACGATCCAGTGGAGATACAAGAATGTAGCAGGATGATGAAGGAAGATAAAGATTAAGAACAAATGTTGGGAATCTGTGGGCAAGGACCTCTTAGGTTGCTTATTCCTCTGCCTGCTTCATGTAATGTTATGGGAGACTTCCACGCTCCCGGGCTGCCCCAGGCTCCTCTTTAAAAATCTTAAAAGAATGTTTCCCTCTGACTGTGTTAGGGCAATCTCAGAACTGAGATACATTCCCAGATATCTGTGGGGGAATCTGGAAATTAATGATAGTCATGAATATCTTAAAGATAAAGTTTTATCAGAAGGCAGTTAAAAATAGTAAAGACAGAATTTGTGCGGCTTGGAGCTTCATAAGCACGTAATGAATTGCTGGTACTTTCTCAGGACGCAACCAGCCTGGGTCATACTGTCCTTACCACAGTCCATGGAAAAAACACTGATTTTCATGCAATTCCCTGCTATGACTATGGATATTTGCGGTGGGAGGGGGGAAATGGAGAAAATCAGTGTTTTTTCACTCTGTGCTGAAACACGTCACGAAAGCATTGAAGATAAATAGTCATAGAGGTTCTGAAAACCCCCTTTCTTTTGCCTCTGAGAATAGAAATAACCTAACTGTGCCTGGACATGTTGTCCTGATGCAAGGCAGCAGCCACAGCTATTGAAATGTCTGCACACATTGTGAGTGTCTCTCCGCTGTCATCCTGCCGGAGCTACAGCTGAGACCTCAGGAGGGAAATGAGTTCAAAGCATCGCCTCACGTTTGTCTCCTTCTCCTTGATGAGAATCACGACTGCAGCCTTTCAGCCTCTTGAGGTATTTGTTTCTCAACAGCCAGTGAGCCCTGACAAAGCGTTAGGACAGGTCCTTACAATGAGGCAGTTCATCCTCAACCCGTCATCAGGCTGGTGGTCACTCATCTGCCCGGTCAAGACTGGCTGATGACGTGATACAGTAACGTCATTTGATTTCATGAGACAAGATTGTGGCATGATGAGCAGAATGCTCGTACCCTGATACAGAAGGGGTAACATTGCACTGAGCTCTAACAAGTCTAAACCCAACCTGGTAAGCAGCCCAAATCTAGTTGTGCTCTGTGTCCTGGTTTGAGGGGACACAGGACCAATTTTGTTCAGTAACTTTGCTTCTTAGCTGGGCCTCTTCTAACTACTGCAGTCAGCAGCAGATTGTGCAGACACTGTTCACTCTCAGAGCGGTAAGACCGATGTTTATAGCTGATGCCCAGGCATGGTATGCAGAGAGGCTCTGCTTATACCTATTGCTGTAGCACCCAAGAGCCAGATAACTTTGTTATTTGCTCTGTTGGAGGGTCGGAAGAGGAAAAGCCTAGAGGGGTCCCACGTGCAGGGAGGAGCGGACAGGACAGGGGACCCCAAACTGACCAATGGGGTATTCCATCCCATCTGCCTCATGCTCAGTATAAAAGCTGAGGGATCAAAGGGTCGGCTCTCTCTTTCTTCAATGGCCGATGTCTGAGGAGGACTCTGGTCATCTGCCTTTGATCCTGATTCTGAGTGCAGATCCTGAATGCAGTTCCCATCCGTCACCGAGTCCAGCCTGGGACTGCCCCAGTGCCAGCCGGTGATGTGATTATCATCCTGGGAGCTTGATACGGTTTTGTATATATTTCATTATTTTCTTTTTATTTTATTATTAATCTTTCATTAAAGTAGTTTAGTTCCTTCTAAACTCATAAGTCTCTTTTTCCCTCCTCTGCCTCTTTCTTTGAAGAGAGGTTGGGGGGAGCATCTTTTGGCCCCATCTGGGGTGCCCCACGTCCCCAGTGGTCAATTCGGCTTAAACCACGACACTCCGATGGCTCCTTGGCAGACCCTGCTTTCCAGGGCTTTTTTTCCCCCTTCCATCAAAAGCTAAACCCGTGCCCAGACAACATCTCCTGGGTATCGTTATTTCTCAGGATGATTCAGTCCAGAAAAACAGCAAAGAGTGAAGCCAGCCTGGGAGATTTGACAGGTCTGAGGAACGTAAGCAGATATCGATGCCCTGGGTGAGCAGCCTCGGGGTGTTGTGCCTGGGACAGGGGAGGTACCGGGTTTAGCTGTGAAACGTATCACAAGGGACAAGTTAACTCAGGAAAGGAAGAGGTGTAAAACGGTAGGGATGCCATCTCTTAACAAAGCATATGAGACAACTGATTTCCACTTAAGCAAGACCCTGCACAGGGGTTGTCTTCCTCCATTTTCCCCTTGATGTCTCTCTCCTCGCTTTTTCGTCACTGCATCACTGGAAGGAATGTGCTGAGGTGCAAGAGTGTGCTGTGTCTACCCACAGTGCGAGCAGCTGTTAGGAAGAAACGAGATGCTCGGAGAGGCATTTTAAAATACGGTGTGATTTTGATGAACGTTAAATTTCTTTTAGAGGACAGCATGCTTCCATACAGAGACACCAGATCTCTTCCCTGTGAGTAGACAGCAAAATATCAATCTTTCCTTTGAAAAAACAGGTTTTAATTGTGAGACAAATGAACATGAATGCCTCCTCCTCTTTCACTTTACAAAAAAAAAAAGACTGACTAGGAAACTAATTAAGTGGTTGGTTAACTTTATGCATATAAGTAGCTTCATTTCATTTTAAGTCAAGTGACTGCAGCTTCCTATTGAAAGTGTCAGCAGAAAGGCGGGCAACTTAATCTCCATAAAAATGCCGTTAATCTTGAGAAGACCTTGAATGACTCCTGCCTTCCCTAATGGAGCCTTTCGTGCTCTTTTCACAGCCTTGTTCCTATGAGCGTGCTTTTGCTTGTGCGCCAGTAAAGATACAATAATTCAGGAAGAACCATGAACCTTTGTGAAATAATAACCTGTAACTGCTGTTGAAGAGAAGGAGAAGGAGAAGGAGAAGGAGAAGGAGAAGGAGAAGGAGAAGGAGAAGGAGAAGGAGAAGGAGAAAGAGAAAGAGAAAGAGAAAGAGAAAGAGAAAGAGAGAAGTAAGATGCATATTATGAACCTGATGTTGGCTCAGCAGTGCAGGAGGTTTACAGGACAGTGCCGGCTGGTAATTTAGACAAGACATTTCTTCAATGTGCACTACTTAAATTTTAGAAAAAACTGATTCATCATGTGAGATTTCCGCAGGTCTACAGTAAAGATATATGGTGTTTTTCGTACTTACGTGTCCATGACGTGACTTTTTACATGGGAAGACACAAATTTATGCATATTCGTCATAAAGGAAAAAGAAGATTTTCATGTATTTAGGCTTGGGTTCCCATCAGAGACAACAGGTAAATCTATACGATATTTTGCGTGTGAGCTTGCATCAGTGCCTGAGTCCAAAGTGCCTTTGTATCACACTGTTTGCACTCAAGCATGGGTTTTGGTACACTTTGGGGTGTGCCAAGGGAGAGCCTTTGGGCGCGTGCTGCTGATTGGCATGTTTAAAGCTGGGACCTGCTCTCAGCGCGGATGGACCAGGCTGAGCGCGATGGATTCCGCCTGCCCTGACGGCATTTTCACATAGCCCAGGCTGGGCCCGAGGCGTTGGGTCTTTCAGGAAGGGCACCGCATTGGATCAAAGAGCAAATGGGATCCTTCAGCTCACCCTGCCTCCCCTTGCCTGCACCTACGAGCTAAGCAGCTTGTGGGTGAGCAAGTGTGGGGACCACGATGGGTGTTAGCATTTTCAAACAAAATGCCGACCCCTTTAGATTTACGTGCCCTTTTTCATGTTCTGGCTTGCAGAAATCAAACTCCCCGGGAACAGATACCCTGAAAGTTTCGCCTGCTTCTTGCGCTTCACCCGTCTTGTAGGACTCGTCGCATATTCTTCGCTCACAGCGGTGTGGGTGGCTGCCAGTGTGGAGCCAGGGGCCGGTGGAGAGACTGTGGAGCCGCAGGTGCAGACATGAAGGCTGTGTAATCGCCAAAGTGGAAACGTTAGCAGAAGGCAGACGCTGAGCCAGAAGCAGCAACAATGCAGAAATCTATTCAGAAAGAGCAAAAGCAAAGGGGAAGGCAGGAAGAAGAGGCATCAGCTGAAACAGTGAAGGCGGCAGCAGTCATCTCTCCTCCCTGCGTGCTGTCAGAGCTGGCACTGGACACGCTTTTACCTGCCTATACCAGTCACCACGAACGTGTGACACCTCGCTGCTGCCACGGGTAACATTACTAATTTATTGAGCTTTTGGGGGTATTTAGAATGGAAAAGAGCCCTCATCTCTCATTCCCACATACCCCCTCCAATATCGGAGGGCATGCCATTAGCCGTTTGTTTGGTTCCGCTGTTTTACCTGCTGCTTGGGTTCCATAGAGGCTTTCTGGCTTTAAAAAAGTCCAGCTGTTGGTTTGATGACAGGGCAGAGGTGGGGTTCCAGTCCAGCGCATGAAGTGCCATCTGCCCATTTTATTTTAACCCTGTGGTGTGCCATAATGTGGGGTGGCTAAGGTTGGGGAAGAGGGTCATACGTTAGCTTTATGTATGGCTATATCCTTACCTGCATACCCCTCATTATTCCTGGACACCGTATATACCTGCGTGTGTTTAATTTCTCATATTTCTTCGAGTATACTTCCTATTTTTGGTGTGACTGCATCTGTATCTGGTTGTGAGCCGAAGAAATCTGCCAGCCTTCTCCTCCCTATTCCGTCTTTGTTGTGGTTTCGTTACAGTCGGCTGACGCGAGGTGCAGCAGCTGAGCAATGGGAGAGCTGTTTATCCCTGAGAAAGCCCTTTACTGTCAGGCTCTGGTTTTGTTCTCGCAGGAGACTCACGCTCTCATACTTGGGAAGTTGCAAGATCCAAGGCTGTCAAGTGTCAAACAGCATTTTATCCAGGAGGCGAATTTGAGATAGAAAAGCTCAGCCATGAGTTTGGCTGGGTGTTTTGGATAATCCAACAGGCAAGAACAGAACTGTACAGGACGTTGGCCAGAGAAAGAGAGGATCCCTGCCACACCGTTACCGGTTGTACATTATTTATGACAGGTTTAGAAAAACAGACTGGAACCAGTTCATACCAGACCAATGAGTGTGGGCTTCTGGTATGAACGTTGGCGATTGACTTGGTAGCAACCTTTATTCCACGCAATAGCTGTCTGTACTGGGAGGAACTGGTGTTGCTCAGATAATGCTGGCAATCAAGGTAGCGATCACGTGCACTTTTTAAAAGATGAGGTGGCACGTTTTGGAAGGGTATTTTAAGTCCGGGGTCTTGGCCGTATTCCAGGGTGAGTTACTACATTGCAAAATCCCAAGACTCAGATTCCTTTGGGGAATGGGATTCTCCTTTATTTCCTCTTTGACGCTGTTATATGCTAAACAACGGGCACTTTCCACCCCAGAGGCGAGACCTTTGTCAACTGTAAGGCTTCTGCAGCCTTCATTTCTCGGGTCAGCGGCGAGACGGGGAAGTGCAGCCTCTCTGAAGGCAGTTTGGGCTGGAGCAGTTAGATGGTGTGGGTACCACCATCTCTCCTTGAAGGAGCCTCTCCCCTTGAAGCAGCCCCGTGCCAGGGAGGGCTGAGGTGTCGCGGTGCGGGCAGGAGGCAGAGGAGGCAGGCTGGCATCTGGCCGGCTACGTGCCGCTGTGCTGCTAAGAACCAGCAGAGCGTGATGTGGGCTTGGGGACAGGCAGGAGGAGCTGACGGGAGTCAAAGCCAGAGCCAAGCTGGAAGGACAGCCTGAGCCTCCAACGGGAGCTGCGCGCCGGTGCCTGGTAGGGCTGGGGTCTGGGAATGCTGCCTCTTCCCTCTAGGGATGCGGGAACTGGAAGGGAATGAACACTTTCCTGAATGACCCGCTGGGCCTAGGAATGCAGAAGTGTTTATCCTAGATACATTTTTGAATTTAAAACCCCTTTAAAGAGCTCAGGATGTGGTGGTGAGGTGATTTGTGGGGTAGATGTGCAAAAGAATGAAACCCCTGAAGGTGCGGTGCACCACGGCTGTACTACCGCCTTTAAATGATATTGGTATGAGTGCGCGTGTGCGCGGTGGGGAGAAAAAAGGGAGATGCTGAACTTGAAAGGAACAGTTCTACGGAACTGCAGTTCCCTGCTGTTTTAAGCATACTTTCTCCCCAGTGTTTGCTGGCACAGAAGTCTCAGTAACCATAACTGCTCGTTCAGCATATCCTAATTGTTTTCAGGATACGAGGCTGTATTGCACTGATATTAATTGTGTGTCAGTGTTCCTGAATTAAAATGTTCCAATTTACTAACCTCCTTCCTCATTATAGTCCTGATACGCTGGAGAGTTTGAAGCTCATCTGTTTGTCAAAGATGGTTTGTGAGTTAATTCTTCTGTCACCGTTACTGGGTCTTCGTATCCACTGGTAACAGCTCAGGAATTGCCATTTTAGTCAGAAACGGATCATCTAACCTGACTGTGCTGTCAAAAATTATGCAAATAAATAAACAAATAACTTGAGACATTATGTGTTTGTGCTAGGAATACCAACTCTGATGTCACTGTTAATAAATTAACCAACGTTAATGATTTATAATTGTTATAGATAGATGTTCATTACGAAATGGGTCGCTTTGTTTTCTTTTGGTTTTGTTTAGTTAACAGCTGCTCAAATACTGAACAGCCTGACGGTTTTCAAGCTGATAACTGCTTAGGACCCAGAACAATTTATTATCTTAAATAAAGATAGGCAAGAAATTATTTTTCCTGGAAATTATGTAAGATTTTTTAATGTGTCTCCCATGCTGAAATGGGATGAAAGGTCAAAACTCATTAAAACTTTAGCAAAGCAGAAATCTACATGAAAAGATTCATTTGGTGTTTAATTTTTATAGGCCTTGATTTGTCAAAGTGCCTAAGTGTATGTTTAATTTTCTGTATCTTTAATTTCAGGCACTTACTTAGGGTTTTATTGAGTCAAAAATTGATGCGATTTCTGGGAGTCTGGTCTTGGAGTGCCTGGGGAATAAACTTGAAAAACAGAGAAAAACAACATGCTTTCCACGGTTGCAGTGAAGCCATGAGCCTCTGCCGCTGTCTCCTTCTCTACACTAAGCAGTAAATGATGGTAAGAATCCATTCATTGCAAAGCGATGGCCCTGTAGAAATTAAACTGTGTTTTAAATGGCACATAGGAGGTTCATTCCAGACTGCTTGTCTGCCGTGCTTGCAGGGGTGGGTGGTTGCAACATCTGGAAACGGATCTGTTGTTCAGACCTGTCTAAATCTGGTGCTGTCCGCAGTTAGTTATCTTCTGGATAAAGAGAGGAGTCAAACTTTTTTACTGTCGTGTTTAATGTTGTCCTTTCTGGAACCCCCTGCAGGCCCTCTACTGTAGTCTCGGGGTTCCCTGTCTCTGCCCTGCTAAACAACAGCTGGGCAACGGAGCAACCGACTTGACTAAAGATTTTCAGATGTTTTCAAATATTCTCTGTCACTGTCAACCAGGATTTTATTCCCGTAATCCCAGGGCTGTGCTTGGCGGCTTGTAAATCACAGATGCACGTCAGTGGGAAGGAGTGGATTCCTTCTGTCTTAATCTGCAGCCTCTTACTTTTATGAGTCCTTTGTATCATCAGTCTTTATTTCCATCACAAGGAAAAAAATGTCTTCCCCCGGCGGTTGCGTCCAGATGAATGTGTTTTATTCTCGACGAGATCCGAGGAAGGCGATTTACAAGGGTTCTGGGCGCTCAGGACGCAGGAGCACTGGTACTTTTGCAACATGCCTCGAATATGATGGATGGGGCATATTATCTAAATGCTAATAAATACCGAGCCACAAATTGGCTCCATTTTTCTTCATTCTTCTGCTGCCTGTGGTTGTTGGATGACGCTAAATCTAGCCTCAGACACATTACAGTACTAATTAGTTCCCATTTCTTTCTTTGTTCTTTCTGTTCAGTAGGGCAATATGGATGTGCTGCCTCTGGGCATCTTTATGTTGCAGCCTCATTGGCTTGCCTCCACCGCGAGCGTACAGTTTGGTGTGAGACAGACGAGGTACAAAGCTGATGTAAATCTCATCTGGCACAGGACTCGTGAGCGTAATTTGAAACGGTCAGTAGGTTTGTATTTCTTGCTAAACTCTGCAGGATTTTCCCATAGGGATGATGTCCTTTGAATGTACATTTGATCACATACGCATAATATAATGTACTCTGAGACCCCCCCTGCAGTGCTGCCTCCAGCTCTGCGGCCCCCAACAGCAGAAGGACATGGACCTGTTGGAGCGGGGCCAGAGGAGGGCCACAAAGATGCTGGGAGGGCTGGAGCCCCTCTGCTGGGAGGACAGGCTGGGAGAGTTGGGGGGGTTCAGCCTGGAGAAGAGAAGGCAAAAAAGGGGAGACCTCAGAGCCCCTTCCAGTGCCTAAAGGGGCTCCAGGAGAGCTGGGGAGGGACTTTTTACAAGGGCATGTAGTGATAGGACGAGGGGGAATGGCTTCAAACTGGAAGAGGGGAGATTTAGATGAGAGATGAGGAAGAAAGGTATCCCTGTGCGGGTGGTGAGCCCCTGGGGCAGGTTGCCCCGAGAAGCTGTGGCTGCCCCGTCCCTGGAGGTGTTCAAGGCCAGGTTGGACGGGGCTTGGAGCAACCTGGGCTGGGGGGAGGTGGCCCTGCCCAGGGCAGGGGGGGTGGAATGAGATGTTCTTCAAGGTCCCTTCCAACCTAAACCATTCTATGATTCTATGATTCTGCTCTTCCATATATATACTCACTACAGCATCTTCTGTGTAAACTGAAGAACAAATCAGTTGTTCTTACGAGCATTCTAGATTTTAGATTCTTAAAGATAAGCTGATGGATATTGATTTTTTCAATTTACATTTTGGACCAAAATTTCAAAAGCAAGTGTGTGACTTCTGCTTAAACAACTCTAAATATACTTCTGCTGCTGGCAGTGCCGCAGTAGAACTGCTGCTGGCAGGATGATACCCAGACCTGCAGAGCCCCTTATGTCGAGAGTTATGGCAGTTTGCACGTGGACGTGTTGGAAGCGCTGGTGATGCTCACCGGCATGCCTACACGTAATTTGCAAATATATCAGAGCTGCTTTTTGGAAATCTGTCCCCAAACTCTTAGTGAAGTAGACTTCGTTTTCAATTCTTTGTATTCATGACATACTCGGTAATGGCACCTGTTGCTTTTTGGCCGGAAAACAAATAAACAAGCCACTTTGCACTGATGCTACACATGCATCCTGCAAGTCTTACGTGTTATTCCAAATTAAATAAAAAAAATAAAATACAATTCATGGCTCATAGGCAGCCTCTAGGAAGGTGCTCTGGCAGCTTCTGTGAGCTTCTGGGACCAATGCTGACTTTGTAGCAGCTGAAAACTTTGAACAACTTGGCACTTCGGTACTCGGAAATAATCTGTTCTTTCTTAAAGACCTGGTTATTAAAGAATCAGAGTCTTTTCAGTCTACTGTGAGATCACTAACAATTTTCCGTCTCAGAGAATTCCGATGTTTGCTGGGTACTTGTGGAAAAACCTTTGCAATTTAGTGCAGTGGGAATGGCCTGTCCGAAGCAAAGGCAAAATGAACAAACGCATATTTAAGATACCCACTATTATCATATATTTATTCTGTGAATTACAACAGCAAATTTTTCCATCAATTAGTTTTTGGTCTTCTACCAAAAGACTGCAGAAACCGAATGTCCGGAATTCAGCAAGCAGAGATTCCGAGTGACTTCACGACAGTCTATGCACAGGGAACAAAACTTGTTTTGCTCTTCAGTGTGGCAGATGCGTAACATAACCTGGGTTGAAGCAAGATTGGAGATAGCGTTCTCATTTTTAATTACGCCAGTGGTGAATTGCAGGAAACCTTGTCCAGGCATTGCAGTTACTTCTTATAACCAGAGTTTTTGGTTGGGCGTACCTTCCAGACTTGATTCTGTAGCTCAGACAAGAGAGAGTTGATGCTCTTTGTTATAGATCGGATGAAAAGATTCAAATGGTTCTTTCTGGCCATGAAAACAGAGCCTGTGATTCTTATAAATTGTAACAGGCTGCATCGTGCCGTCCTGCCTGGAGGGTTCTCCCGGGCTTCCGCGGGAAGTTGGGTTACGGTCTGTGATGTACGCAGGCTGTGTCATGAAATTTGGTTAGGAGATTGCTGCATTTGTGGTTACCATGAGGTACAAGTGAGGCATATCAGGTGGGTGTAGAGGCAGAAGAGCTGTTGGGGTATTCCCATCGTCTCCTTCTGAAGAGGGTAACTGTTGTATGCGTTTATCCTGGGGAGCGGATGATGGACATTCTGTAAGTGAAACATAAAATACTGGAGGTGGGACAGATCAGTGTCTCCTGCCGGCTCGGATGGTCCTTGTCAGAAAGATATGTTTTAACTTAATACTTCTCTAGCTTACAAAATGGATAAGGGAAGGCATTTCACATTCTTCACAATGTAGACATTTAAGTAGCTCAGGAGAGTTTGACGGTACTGAACGAATCGCATGATCTGTCTGTGGTCCTTCGCAAAACTACCCCCGCCTCCAGGTGCAGGCTTGCACGGCGTGCCCCTGCTACCTATATTCCTCTGTTACTGCTGTCATCTGCCTTTGTTTGTTTAGAGCCAAGTCTGGACTGACCCGATGTCGTTGCTTTCTGCAGGATCAAGCTCGGCTCTGAGCGTCTGGCTTTGGTTTGTTTTTTTTTTTATCTTGTTCATCTTTTCTAGAGAAGGCTGATAAAAAGCAATTCCAAGGTGCCCAGTGGGCGCAGAGATACAATACGCCGGTGCTGTCTGTAAGCGGTGATGAGACGACCTCGACAGTCCTGAGGTTTGATCATACTCATCCAAATACATAGACGAGACAATCTTGTTAAATAATTGAAGTGGTATTAAGTTCAAGCCTCTCACATTTAGTGCTTTTCAACCCTCCTGCCACTTATTTCATTGCTCTTTGCAGAGAAATTACACTTTTCTAGTTTTAGCATTTGTTCTGCTCTGTGCCACTGGCTCCCAGCAGCTTCTGCAGACCTCCCGACCTCCCAGTTGCAGCCGGTAATATCATGGCTTGTTTCCATGGAGACCGGCGTAAAGTGATAAATAAATGTGGCTGGGAATAGCAAGCTTTCACCTTCTGTCACCAGGATAAAAACAGAGGGGGGAATCGCCGCCTGATTGTGTAGGTACACAAAGAGGACGGGAGGGCCCCCGGCGCCCTCCCCTTCTCTGTGTCACCCAGAACCACGGCGATGTCACCCAGCGCTGGCGCTGCCGGCTTTGTGCAGCCTCGGCATCCCCACGGGGATGGATGAGCGAGTTCCAACCATGGGCTGTTCTTCGCTGCAGCTACCTATCGAGAAACCAGCACGTTGGGTGCATCTTCCATCCCTGCCGTAGTGCCCGGATGCGGTAGGGATGGCATTTATCTCGGGGTATGTGTAGTTTCACTGACTGATGCTGACGAGCATCCGCTGGGCGATGTACGTTTAGATTACACGAGTGAAAATATCCGTACTGCTTTCCTTTGAGCTGGCTGATGGAATTGTAGCCTGGGAGCCAGAAAAACTCAGGTTTGGATCCCAGTCGCGTTGCTGAGCTGCTGTGCGATCTTGAAAGATCGTTTCTCATTCCTCTCTTATGCTTTACTTCAGGTTATAACACCTTTGGAGCAGGGAATTCCTTTCTGAGGATAGCTTCTATGCTGTCTGTCCCAGGGATGGCTTTGTCATGGTTAAAGTTTCTACGTGAATTGTAATAATAAAAAATGAAGTTCAGGAATGCTCCTGGGGGCCAGTACTACATTTCACTCTCCCACATATGTCTGGTTACAGGTCCTGCAGGGATTATTAGGGACTGCTAATGAACACAGGTCTTGCGAAACTGCCCTGACAATGAAAATAGAAAACTAGTTTTAGACTACTCCGATTTGCTGCAGATCTGAGTTCACCTTTAAAAAATATTAAAACAATAAAATTCAGACTTTCCAAATTGGGAGTGGAAACTTTAAACTGTATCGAGTCCAAACTGTAACCTGTTCGTGCTTACTTTACTATTAGCTCCTTTCTGTCTTGTCACATTTATTAATTACTGCAAATATCACGTTTGTCTCTAAGCAGGCAGTCTTTTCCAGGCCTTGTTATTACTCATTACTTGAATCACTCTCTCTTTATCTTGTTTGATTCTGCTGGGACACCCAGGCAATTTTCCAAGGCTGTGAGCACAGGATTATGTAGAAATCATTGCCTGGCATTGATGCTTCAGCTGAAGATGCTCTCTCTTGTGATTTACCAATAAACCAGCGAGACACTTTGCTGCTAGCAGCCTTATACTGCTGAAAGTGTTTTTGTTAGGTGGGATGGCAAATTACAGTCTTTCACTTTCTGCAGACATAGCTGTTTGATAGATGTAGCTTTTGTGTCTCATGTAGTCAAACTGGAAGTCCCCCATGTTTTCCCTCCCTCATGTCAAAAAAACCAGTTGCTTTGTGTTCTGTGTTTCACAGAAGTGCGTGCATTTCATTAGAATTTGTATGCGCAGTGTAGACGGGGGAAAAAAGACGGGCATAGCAGGAAATACCTTCCTCCTTCTCTTCTTGTTCCAAAGGCAAGCGGAACATGCGTGCCACTGGTGTGCCGGGCATTGTGCTACACTCGTGTCGAGACATTGCGAGGCATTGCAGTGATTTACGTACACGCCTGGGTTTTATACTCCAGTCTTGTTCTTCTGTGATTTACGATTTACACAGGTCTTACGGCTGAAGGGACGCTGAAGGGTTCCTTCCCTAAGCCTTTGGCCCTCTGAAGTTTGTCCTGTGGCTCTGCCTTATGCATTATGGGTGCCCCATTTTCGGGTGTCTGAACAGTTCTGTGTTAGCTGCTTACTGCGAAGGGATACTTCTTTCTCTCTCCTACCCCTTCTGGATCCTTCTTTTCATGTTTGCTAGCTTTATCTTTAGGATTCCTCTTAACTGTAAGTTCTGAAATGGGCTTCTGATTAACCATCACCTATGAATGCCATTAAAAAAATGCCAGAATCGTCCTTGAACTCTCGTCTGTCCTTTTTCTGCTCTGATGGGACTGAATACCTAATTACAAAGAAGTAAGGAAAAATTAAAGGAACTGTTCTGTCCTTTCTAGAATCCTGTTTGACAGTCCGATTATCCTCAAGAAGAAAGGACTGTCCTGGTGCAGTCCCAGAGGAGAAGGATTAACAACCCTGGAAGCAACGAAAGAAGATTCACGCTGATGTGAAGAAGACAGATGCGTGTGTAGTTCAAGTTCATCTTGGCAGGCTCATGCTGAAAATGCCAATCCGACAATTTTAATGCTGGCAGGAAAAGAAATGTATGAGGGGGCTGGGTAAGCAATGGCTCATTCCAGCTCAGTGTGAGCTACGGCAGGGAGGCTGCGCTCCCGAACAGCCCCCCACGAGCCCAGGGTGGCTCTCCGCTGCGAGTACGCGTGAAGGTGACAAAGGACGCCAACCGAGAGGTGATAGTTCATCTTGGGCTGTTGCTGCCGAGAGAGATGTGGGCTGAGATGTTTTTGCCTCAGGCAGCAAGGTATATCTACTGGGGAGGCAAAGATGGAGCTAAACCTGAATTTGCTTTAAACTCGCTAGCACGGGAACTGACGGTGGGGCGGCCGCAGCCGCACAGGGCTGAGCGTAGCACAGCTCACTTAGGAAGGGCAGTAGATACAGCGGGAGAAAGCTGCTGCTGGAAAATCCTTTCGTCTCAGTTGCTTGTTGAAATCGGTCTCCTTTGAACAGCCATCTCGCAGGAATTCGGTTACAGGTTTGGTCTTCACGGTCACAAAAGTGGTGTAAACGTTTGTCCTTCTTCACTCTTCTCCAGTCGCATGCATCAGCGCGGTGTCTCACGCTTGCCGCTGTGCAGGGCTCTTGCATGTGACTGCCCTGGTACTAGTATGCCACATTATTACAGCGTTAATAGGCTTTTTTAGTGGTGTAACATTTAGATGTAGCCTCTGTGGAAATTCCTCCAAGGCTTAATGTCTGTCAGTCCAGAATCCTTAGCAGGATTTCAGGAGGGATTATGTCCTATGGGAAAGTGTCGGTATTTCGTCTTGCAAACAGCTGAGGAAAGGAAAGCATCGCGCTTCTTGCTGTCCAGTTCAAAACAAGGTGATGCAGAATTTCTTGTGCTTTCTACATTGGGAGTATGGACTCGTGTAGTCTTTGCTGTACATTAAGGGAGAATATGGCCACATTAGAAATGCTCTGTGGGTTTGGTACACTGCAAGCAGCTTCTGCAAGGCGCCCAGGTGAAAGAAGGGAAATGGTGCTTTCTAACACCCTGTCTTGAACTGCTCTGAATGAAGTAAATAAAAGGCACTTCACGGGGAGAGCCTTGCAAAGAAAAAAAGGCTGTAGGAATGCTTTCTTGGAGCACATGTGTCAGTGAAGTACCCCCAGCACCTCCTGCCGCCACTCCAGGCACTCCTTCTGCATCTTGCAGAGACCGGCTGGGGACCGGTGCTGCAGCGGATCACAGGGGACTCCGTGCCGGTGCTGCAGAGACCGGCTGGGTACCAGTGCTGCAGAGACCGGCTGGGTACCGGTGCTGCAGAGACCGGCTGGGTACCGGTGCTGCAGTGCGGCCGCCTCATCCATCAGCTGAAGGAGTAGCTGTGAAGCCAGGACACACCTGAGTGTGCAGAGGACCAAAGGAGCCGAGAAGAAAAAATGAACCTTGTCACGCTCAGGTCCTGGGTGGTGAACGGGGTAGTGAACAGCGTTGTCTGGTTTTTATCACGTAGCTTAGAGCTTGCCCAGCTGCTCGATGGATGCTGTCACAAGGCTAATGGTACAGAGTAAGCTGGGAGAGTACAATGAATTCCCTTCTGGAGAAGAAAAGCTGCTGGTTATTAGGATTTTTGTATACTTTTTTTATAACTGGCACACCCTAACCATTTTACAGAGTGGAAGGGGATTAGAAGCTAAGCAAAAGGTGGGATAGTTTTGTTCTGTTTTGTTTTTAACTCAAGCTAGGCGATTCGCCACAGGGGTGCCGGGCACCGGCTGGATGCAGCAGAGCTGGAAACCCAGGTGCTGTTATACAGAAAGTTTCTGTACTGGTGGTAAAAGAAAGGAAGGCTCAGACAGGGCTTCCAGTAGTTTTGCATCAGTGACTTCAGTCCGGGTTATTTCTTCCACTGAAAGTGGCCATCAAGGCACTTAGGAGAAAAACCATTTTGACTGAATAAAATTAGCCAAACGTCTGCCAGTTGGAAACCACTGAAAACGGATCATGTGCATATGTGTTTTGGGGAAAACTTTGTCACTCTTAGTATGTCTGAAATCACAGTTAAAATCCCGGCTCTAATGGAAATGTGGTTTGCATCGGGGAGAAAGAAAGACTATCCCAAAGAAGGAGGCTTGTAAGCGGCAGTAGGCCAGGCTGTAATATCTGTTGCGCAGTCTAAACTTCAGCAGTGGTGACTGATGATCCTTTGGGGACCCAACTGGAACGCTTCACTCCAGAGATGGTGGGTGCTGGCAGGTGTGCACACGGGATAATGGGCTTCTGTCTCCACAAATAACATCGTGCTCTGGCATTGAAATTTAAGACAGGATTTGAGCAGCTGAGTAAACCCAGCTTTTTTTTTTTGGTTTTGATTACAGGAATACAGGAGTCCCTTTCCAACGTAACTTCCTGAAGCTGGAAGATGTTTCCTTCCTCTCTTCCCCTTTTGCCGTGACCACACAAGCGTCCATGAAGTGGCCCTCTCTCTGCTCTGCGCAGACATACGGTGAGCTTGACGGGTTGCGCAGGCAGCAAAAATTCTTTGCAGACATTATCATAACCTCTTCAGCATGGTGGTTGTTAACACAACCTGCTCTCCTAGGCTTTGCATCTTACTCTGAGCTGGTTTTCTTGCCCTATCGTGGACTGTTACATTTTTTTCTTCTGCGTTACGCAAGATACGTGCGTTTACTTTTGCAAACTGACTTTCCAGTCTCGCTCTGTCAAAGAATTTATCAATGCAGATACTCGATGTTTCACAAATCACGGACGTTATGGGGAAATCTATGGAAATAGAGCACCCCTGCTAGGCAAGCCCTGCCTCCAAAGGCCGCATGAAGCATAATAAATACAATTCATTCTCCTGTTTCTCAAAAAATTCTCTTTATTGAGGTACTGCTCTTCGCTAATCTCTCATGGGGCTACTTAACACAGGTTTGCCTGTATTGATTTTCTTCTGCAGATCACTTCAGCTCTTGCACGCTTTGAACTCATCCTGACGTGGTTTGTTGCCTCTGGATATATTGCAGGACACAGCAAGCTGCTGAGTCTCCGAAGCCGATTTTTTTTGGCATTTGAACTTCCTAGGTCTGCTCTTATCATGAGCCTGACAGGCAAGGGCAGCTTCTAGCTGAGCTATTTTGTAAACTTCTTGCTGATTTCTTCCCAAGTGTCGTAATGAAGCATCTGTGAATAGGTCGTTTCGGGGATCCGCAGCTGGACTGGCTTGTAGATGACAACCAAAAAAAATCTGTCCGTATAGAAAGGGAATTGGAATTGTCTGCTGTCGGTCAGCTCTGTTCTCAAGTAGAAGTCTAAAATAAAACCGGTATGGGAGGGCGCAGAATGCATTTCTCAGTTTCTGTGGCAAGCTTTGCTGATACATTGAGATGAACGAATTTTTAATACCATCAACAGAGCTGCAGGGAATCGTGCTGATCGCCACGACTGTCTTTTATACTTCATATGGGAGATTTTGGCTTTGATTTGGGGTTACTTGTTCCTGCGACAGAGGGATCAGTGTACAGGAGGACAGAACTACGCAGAAACTAGGAACTGGTAATCTCGGTAGTACGGGAGCTGTGTCAGGCGGTGAGGGACAGAGGGAACAGGCTGCCAGCCCCGCAGGGAGCACGGGGTGGAGGAGCCATCACCGGGGGAAGGCAGCCTGTCCCTGCCCTGGGGGCTGTCTGCACCAGAGCCGGGGGGGGAAGACAGGCTGGCGGCAGGGCTCTGTCCCTCTAAATTGCAGAAAACTTGGAGTCACAGTATTTACATCCAATTCTGTTGCCTCCATGTCAAAGGGATCAGCAAAAAATGGTTAAGGAATTGGAAGGACTGACTTGGGGAGGTGGTTAAAATTGCTCAACATGCATCATTTGCCTTAAGGGCAAGCTGGGAGGGTATGGCAAGGAAATAAAGAACTGGGAGGATATGAAGGCAAAGGAGGGAGAGGCTGTTGGTGGGAGCCGTGGAGGAGCCGCTAGGGTCAGCGAATGAAGTAAACAGCAGGAAAGCAGACAAAGTATGTTCTGTTCCCAGCACTGAAACTGATTTCTGGAATGATCCTGAACAAGTTACTTATTTTATTTGGCCGTCACTTCCCTTGCACAGTGCTGGAAACTTGATTTCTTGTTGCTGCTGAACAATTTTTCGGTGGAGTCCTGAAGCCACAGTGTTCGCCAAGAACATACAGACGGATGGTTGCTGCTGCGTCATCTCCTTCAATTCTGATATAAGAATTTCATTAAGAGTCTTTTCTCTGTACATTAAATATTACCTTCTCTACTGAAAAAATAGTTATGGTGATAATACATCTGTGGGATGCTTTGAGTTCTGTGGATAAAAAAGTATTTGTGCATGCTAGCATCCTGTTTTAAAATGACTGGAATATTTAAAGTTACAGTCTGAGATTGTGTCATACATGGCAAACACAAGGTATCGTAGCACACTGTGTGTCTAGATGTATGCTGCTAAATATCAGAGTACAGCTCTTGTTGCTATTACATAGCTGGGGTCATAGCAAGGAGTAGTAGGTCAATAAAGGTTGAAAGTTAAATACAAGGTGAAAATGCAGATGCGTGAGATCCATTTCACGGGGATCATCTCCCTGATGAGCTGCTGATCCTGGAAAGCAATGGTTAGTGCGCCTGATGTTACCACGGAAGAGAATAATCTTGTGATATGCAATGAAATAAGAATCCTTTCCTGTTCACTTGCCAAGACTCTTGGTAAAGCTTGGAGAAGGGCAGGACATTTGTTTCCCCTTCCTCTCAGACTTGTGTTTCAGCGCACAATGTACACCACTGTTGAACTCTGCCTCGCTGGCATCCCCCTGCTTTCGAGAAATAAGCGTTTAGAGACCAAGACAGAGAAGGAAAGCCGGAGTACGTGCGTTGTACAAGCCATTCTAGTTATCAATGAGCATTCAAAAAAAAGCCTCAAAGAATATCCCAGAGCCCTGGTAAGGTTAACTGACTGCTTGAAAATGTTGCTACGGACTTTCCGGGAGAGAATGATTTTTATGGGCTAAAATCAGCAGTTGCATGTCACCTGTCTGTCTGACTGTCAAACGGGCACCGTTCTCTCTTGAAGCTGGATTTTCTAAGGTGGGCAGGCTGGTACAGAAGTGGCGAAGGTCGTGTTTGCAGCAGGTCTCTGTAGGATTGACGTGTTGTTTAAGGTGTCTTAAATGGGGCCAGCAATGTGCTAGGAGAGATTCTGCGCAAGGCCAAGCAAAGTAAGTGGTATTTTTGGCAGTAGGCAGATTCACAATCTTTCTGGTCACTGTAGAGTAGTCAAAGGTGGTCACAGATATGTCAAAATACTAAATATCTAATGATTTCATATTTGGATAGGGTTCAAAACTGTAGTTCACAAAACCAATCCAAAGTAATACTATCCTGTAACTCAAATGCCGGCACTACAGAGCCAGATGACTTCTGCCCCAGGGTCTGATGCGTCGGTGTGTTTTGCACCACGGGTACCACCGTGTCAGACATCCAGGGGCAGGTTTGTGATAGTAATTCATCGCATCTGAGTCTCGTAACGGGAGGATGAGCTCATGCTTAGGTATAAGCAGAGGCAATCGAGGAATCTGAAAATACCAGACTGAATCTTTCAGTTGTTTCTGAGATGGTTTGCGCACTCCAAGAATGATCTCCAAGGTCCCAGCTCGAAAAGTCAGTACCTTGTGATTAATGTTTTGTGTGAACAGCCGGACTCTTATCTGAACTGTGTGTTCCCCCGAGGGTTTCGTTAAAAAGTTAGCATTTGCAGCCTCACCACGTCAAGCAGTTAAGTGTTCTCCAACAGTCTGACAGATGTGTGTGTCTGAGCAGAGCCCATGTGGGTGAGACTATCCATGCTGCCATCTGAAAACCAAAGCCTGTCTTTGAGCTGCAGGATTTTCTTCGTTCCTGGTTCTTCAAATGACCGCGTTAATCCTGTTCACAGCAATCTCAATACAAACTGATTTCGGGGAGAGAAGGAGACTTGCCAATTTCAGGACAGAAGTGTATTCCCGCCACTGAAAAGTAGGTGAGCACGTGAAGTTTTCAGTAGGGCTTACTTTTTCTGCAGCGGTAAGGTTGTTCTGTATACTCCAGACACTGCAGTGCCGTCTGCGCAAGCGGTGAGTCAAGTACTGAGATACTTGAGAGGGATTTGTGTTCAGAAGCTCTGAGGTCTTTCCCGTATTTGAAGCTTACCCTATAGTCTCTGCGGGATCGTGAGCAGGGCTGAGCCCGGAGGCTTTCAGCACCGTGGGGTGGTGCTAAGATAAATCCCAGGACTGCTGGCGTTACTGTACCGGAGCCAAATGTGTTGTCAAGAATATCCAAATCTGACAGTGCAATGCCTTTTTGTAGGCTATAACCCACAGTAGAAGAAAGCTTGTCAAAATTATTTGCGTGTCTTGTTCCGCTAAAAACGTTACAAAATACAACCAAGTGAAGCTAGGCTGCTCAGCGCTAGTTGTCTGCTTTTAAAGATGTTTAAGCCATAAATTATGCAAGAAATGTAGTTTGCTACAAAGGGAGTAAAGGCGCAGACGGAGGGTGATGTGCTGCTCAGCGGCACTGGAGCCAGAGCTAAGGGAACGGGATGGGGCTCGCCCAGGGAAGCAGAAAGGAGGGGAGAGCAAAGGGAGAGGGAGGAAAACGGGACTCGGGACTCATCTCCAACCTTTCCTGAGGACAGGAATGGGGATGAGTACGTTTAAGGATGTCTGTTACCATTTATGATGACATACGATTTCGGTTTTGTTTATTGCTGCCAGGATCAGGGTGAATAGTTTAATTCATTAGTTTAAAGAGACTGGATCGATAACTGGTTAAGCAAACGATTTTATTCTTGTCTCAAAGCACAGGTTTAGTTTTGACTGCTTCTGGAAGGTCTTTAGCAATTTGGCTGGGCTTAGTGATGCTGATAGCGTCCTCTTGTATGGGTTTGGGGTTTGGTTTTTTTTTTTCCACCCCTGTTCCTTTGGCATGCATTTTCTTGTTTAATATATAGGAGGAGGAAAACGGAACCGCAGAAGAAGTTCGGCTCTTGATCATGCTGCTTAAGGATAGGGATCAGGCAGGCAAGGGACTGCAGGGGATTTAGAGTGGATATTGAGATTTCTGTAGCACTTTAAACTCAACCAGTCCGTCAGGGTTTGGTAAGTATTTTATCCACATGAAATGGCAAGTTATAATGCACATTAAAAAGCTTCGGTACCGCTGCTCGTTGTTCCTTCCTCCTCCTTAACTGTCAGACCCTGCAAAGCACTGAAGCAGCTTGCCTAGGGCTATGGATACAATTGATTACAGGGTTGTAATCAGGAGTCTCAGCCTGCTGGTCATTCTTTTGGTCTCTCTTATCTTGATTTTTCAAGATAAAGAGCCCATCTGAGGTGCTCTTCAGAAAATCCAGGTCAAGTGTTTCAGATCTTAAAAATCTAGGAAACTTTATGTCTAGTCCCAGATTTGGCATTTAAATCCATCTGTTGTCAAACGACATCAAACCAACGCCGAGAGGCACCACGCTGTGACCATTCAAGGCCTGAAACACAGCAGAGGATCTGATAAAGGAGGGATCCCATTATATTAAAGAGATATCCTTTTAAATTCTATATTGCATAGTTTGCATTTGTACTCGGTATGTAAGGAAGCCCGGAGCATACCCTGCCAGTGGGATGTGTAACTGCTCCTTTAGTTTCTCAGAACTTTCACATCTTAACTCGGGGAAAGTAGGTCTTCCTACTGCATGTCAAGAAAAGAGCACGTTTCTTATCACGGGTGGAATGATAACATGTCCTTTACAGGAATCTGCCATAAGCTTCTAGCAAGACAAGGAAACACTGTATGTATTTTAAATTTTTTGTGACTTCTTTTTTTTTTTTCCTTTCTTTTTGGAAGATTGGAAACTTGTTACTTCACTTTCCAACTTCAAGCCTTATTCCCTGTCTACACATTTGATGAATCATTATATTTTTTGGACTGTTTTAAGGGGACTCGGTGTGCTTCCAGACTTGACTTCCCTAAATTCCGTCTTCTTTCCTCTTTAAGGTCCCTGAAGCTGAAATCCTTTCTGCTTGGTGCGTGCCGATCCGTACAGCGTGGCACGTCTGCCCGTTATGCAGAGAGTGGGGCAGGCAGGACCGGTAACAAACGTACAGTATTTCTTACAGTACTATTAATATAGGCTACAAGAAAAAGATCCGGTGAGAAGGAGGTAGGGGGTGGAAAGGAGAGGGAAAACACATTTAAAAACAGCTCCAGCTGATTTGACCTGCTGCATATTTACTTGCTGTTCAACACGGGGAGAGTGAAAATAGAAGCGTGTGTTTCCACAAAGGATTTTCCCTCTATAGGAAGGCTATTTTGTGATTCGTTCTGCGTGCCAAGGTAGGGGGACTGTCAGACCAAGCTGAGATGCTTAGGAGGGCCGGCAGACAACGCTGGCGTCGCCTTTCAGACCCAGACATGCACGCCACTCGTTTGCGTCTAGTAGGCACAGAAATCTTGCTCCCCGCGCAGGCTTTATGACAGAGCTTTGTGTTGTGTAAGGCTGGAGAGAGACATTTGAAAACAAAGCGCACCCCGGGGGAGCTGGTGCTGCCCAGCCGTGGGAGATGGGTTGGCGGGGCACAGGCCCCCGGAATAACGAGATTGAAGATGAGCTCTGACAGGTTAGATGTAATCCCGCAGGGCCAACCGCGCTGGGTGCCAGCCTCGGCACTGGGGTGCAGAGGGATTTCCGCTGCAATAGCTTGTGCAGGGAGAAACGCTTATTCCACTGTAGGATGGAAGCAACAACCTCCTTGAGTGCTGGGGCTTCTTTGAAGGCTGGATCCAGGAGGACACGTCCTCGTGAAGCAGGGGTTGATAGTCAGCGTCTCTACCGCGTGTGACAGCGTGAGCAGACGCAGAGCAGCTCATGGGCAGCGTGCTAGAGCCCTAGTGATGTGGAAAAGGGTTAAAAATCCACAAAACGGAGTGACCGTGATGGCCTACTCTGAAACCATAGCAACAGGAATAGAAAGTCCCTAAAACAAAAAGCCCATAAACATAAATAATCCAGGCCTGAAGTTAGCCGTTGTTCCAAGCGGAGCCCCAACAGAATAGGAAGTTAAACAGTACCCTAGTGGTAGGATGAAGGTATAAGCTCTAGTTACCTTAGATAATTTTAATACTAAAAATCACACCTCGAGGAGGAGATTTTATATGTAAATGTAAGACCACCTTAGTATAATGAGCCTGCCAGAAATTGGGGCATGTGCAAATGATTATTATTTTTTTTTTTGCTATAAAATTACAAGTGAGTGATTGGCTATTTTGATGTGATTTGCCTTCGTTACCTTTTTGTATAAGAGACCCGAGGGGTTTCTTGACAGGTGTGATGGCTCTGTTAGAGGCCAGCACCTGATTCTGCAGAGGTGACATAAAGACAAATATCTTGACTCGCTGGCTTTCGCACACGGGGTGAAAACCCCTGTTTTTTAGGGACAACACCAACTTTTCAGTGTTGGGGGTGTGAGTTCAAGGTCTGGCTTGTTTGGGAAATCCCATTCTAGCTTCAATCCACATCAATTCCTGAATCTCACATGGCTTTCTGCGTGCAAGGCCTGTGGTGCTGGAATAAATTGCACAGTGCAAAATGCACAATTGCAGCCCAGAAGTGCAACCGTACCCTGGGCTGCATCACAAGTGTGGCCACAGGGTGAGGGGGGGGATTCTGCCCCTCTGCTCTGCTCTGGGGAGACCCCACCTGGAGTACTGCCTCCAGCTCTGGAGCCCCCAACATCAGAAGGACCTGTTGGAGTGGGGCCAGAGGAGGGCCACAAAAATGATCAGAAGGATGGAACCCCTCTGCTGGGAGGACAGGCTGGGAGAGTTCAGGGAGTGCAGCCTGGAGAAGAGAAGGCTCCAGGGAGATATTATTGCCACCTTCCAGTGCCTAAAGGGGCTCCAGGAGAGCTGGGGAGGGACTTTTTACAAGGGCATGGAATGACAGGATGAGGGGGAATGGCTTCAAACTGGAAGAATGTAGATTTAGATGAGATATTGGGAATAATTTTTTCCCTGTGCGGGTGGTGATCCCCTGGGGCAGGTTGCCCCGAGAAGCTGTGGCTGCCCCATCCCTGGAGGTGTTCAAGGCCAGGTTGGACGGGGCTTGGAGCAACCTGGGCTGGGGGGAGGTGTCCCTGCCCAGGGCAGGGGGTGGGACTGGGTGGTCTTTAAGGTCCTTTCCAACCCAAACCATTCTGTGATTCTATGAAAATGAAACTAAAATGAAACTGCTGAGCTCTGGGATGGCTCAAGTGGCGCACACGCGAAGACAGGAGTGGGTGTGGATGGAAGTGAGTGTTTGGACAAGGGATTACAGCATAGCTAATGTAAAGTTGGACAAAATGTGTTGGCAGAGCTGTGTTTTGTAAGGAGCTCTCCATATCCAAGATCATAAAGGAGAGTTGGAATCATAGAATCATAGAAGTTGGAAGGAAATGATTCTGAAATGGCGAACTACTGACAAACCTGTGTAATGAAAATATGTCAGCTTTTCCATGCACACTAGATTTAGCCACTTAATAACTTTGTTGGTAAATTTATAAGAAGCCTACTCCAGTGGAAAACTGAGCCCTCATTACTGTGCTGCTGTATTCCTCAATCAGGACTTAAGAAAAGATTCTCAACCCCTCCAAGTCTCTTCCGAAACTGAGAAGAATCTAAATATGTCACCCAAATATAGCTCGGTTCCCAGGAGAGTAGTGGTTAGATTGGGGAGTGTGGTGGCTGTAGCCAGTACTCCCCAAAACAGGGGCCCGGCTGCCGGAGGGAATCTGGTGCGTGTGTCCAGTGTGACTGTTCTCAGAGAGCAGCTGTTAGCAGAGAGGAGGCGAAGAGAGCGCAGGGCTTAAGAAATCCTTTCCTTCCCTTTGCTGAAGGGTTCTGTCTACGTGCAGGCGAGAGAAAGGAATTAAAGGTTGGAGTTGGTGCCGTGAAGGAGTGCGTGTTGACTGCAGTGTGTGTGGACATGTCTGAGGGAGAATAAAGGACAACGGGTGACTTTACTGTGCTCTCTTGGTGGGAAAAGAAAGGATGTGGGAAAGGTACCACTACACTTACACAGCACCGATGCAACTTGTCGTCCAAGCCTGGATATATCAAGACCTAGGTAAAGGATGAGGTAAAGCCTTATTTTCTACCCCGCTCAGCCTTCTGACAATCATCTTGAACTTGAGCTTCATGAAGTTGTGACACTTCCCAAGAGAAATTAAATTTACAGCGAGCTCTTAGTGTTTTGTGATGGTGGCTGTAAGTACGTCTCGTACTTCTCTCTTTTTTCAAGGGCTGTGAAGACAGATTTGGTTCATCTTCACCATTCCTGGAATCGCCTGATTATTCGCACCAGCTTCGAGCCTCAAAATAATTTATAAGTTCTTATGTATCCTTCTCTCAACAGTCTCTACATTGATTAATCAACTTTTCTAAGTTGATTAATAGTTTGACAGAGACCAGGTGAAATAACTGCAGGGAAACCAGCTCTTATTCCCACATCCAAATTCCTGACTATGGACGGTGACCTTGAGTTCCTCCCCTTTCTCCAAAACATGTGAAATCTCTACTGCTGGCCCTGGGAAAAGAACAGATTCAAAGGAACTCTTGCTTTCCTTGCCACTGGATTCAGACTCTCAGCATACACTGAATTATTCTTCCTCTAGAAGTTTTGAATAAGTTTTTAGAAAAAACAACTCTGCAGATAATTAGTCTTTCAGCCTTTCTTTGTGTTATCCGTGATGCGAGTGAGGGCCCTGTAATGAGTCGGCTGAGCTGGCAGGACGTCTGAGGTCCCAACCGTCTTTCAAGACCAGATAACGGCAGCACCAAAACATTAATATGGACTTCATCTTTAAAAGCAAAATCTTTGAAAATTAGCGCTAGAAACAGAAACTCTCATTTGTCCAGGACTTTATTGGCAGATCTAAGCACATGTTGCAGCCTATGCTAAAGTCTACTTAGGTTTTTGGCTAAAGGACACTTTTCATGGGGGCATAAAGAGAGATTTTTAGGCTTTTTAAAGCTGTTTTCCTCGAAGAAAATATATTCAATTGTCTATCCATCTTCCCTCAGAAGGTGTCACTGTATTTTACATTAAAAAAAAAAAAGCCTTGCGGTGCCCTGTGAAAAAAAGCTGATGCTTATCTCACAGGTTGAGAATGGGAAGTAGAAGTAATAAAAGTGAAAGTGATTACTCAGAACTCATGAAGAAAATCCGTGATGGAGTTGAGATTAGAATCTTGATCTGTTTCCTTCTGTACACCTTACTCTAGATTTAGGTCGGCTCTTGCTGGGCTGAAACTGGGATCACTGAAAGCAGTGAAACCTTCCAGGAACTTCAGATGCAATGAACATTTTCCCCAAATATGTCAGAAATAGTAATACAGAAGTTTATAATGGTCCTTTTGCTACACGTGCAGCGCAGGCCGGCACTAGTGCATAGGCTGGTTTGGGATTTCACAGAATCACAGACTGGTGAGGGTTGGAAGGGACCTCTGGAGATCATCTAGTCCACCCCTCCTGCCAGAGCAGGGGCACCTCCAGCAGTGGCACAGGACGGCGTCCAGGCGGGGTTGGGATGGCTCCAGAGGGGGAGACTCCCCCACCTCTCTGGGCAGCCTGTGCCACTGCTCCACTACCCTCAAAGTAAAGTTCCTCCTCATGTTAAGATGGAACTTCCTATGTTCAAGTTTATGCCCATCACCCCTCGTCCTATCACTGGGCACCACTGAAAAAAGACTGCTCCCATCCCCCTGGCATCCTCCCATTAAGTATTTGTATGTATTAATAAGATCCCCCCTCAATCTTCTTTTCTCTAGACTAAAGAGACCCACGTCCCTCAGCCTTTCTCCATAGGAGAGATGTTCCAATCCCCTCATCATCTTCGTTTCCCCATAGCGTTTGTCGTAATATCATTTTCATCCCGTGGTTTGCATTGTATTGAATTAAGAAGACACATTACGCAGACTGAAAACGCGTCTCGGAAGCGGGAGAGAAAAAAAAGCAGATCTTTCCTACTGGCTGGAAGCAAAAGCCCTTCGTCTTTGTGATGACAGAACTGTTGGGTGTGACATTGCAGTGGCCGTACAGAGATCGCTGCGGTAGAGGTAGGAGAGGGGAAGAACGCCCTTTATTCCCCAATTTGTCACTGCGTTTGGTGCTGATGTGGCATCGGAGGGGGTTCATACTGCAGCTGCAGCCGAGCGTCTAGCTCCGTCGGAGAAAGGGAGGTTTTGTTGGCAGGGTGGGAGCGGCTGCTGCGGGCAGCAGTGCTTCACAGGTGGATTTAAAGACCATCATGGAAAGCAACTTTAAGACCCGCTTTTGGTGCATGGTGACAAGAAAAGTTTTTAGGATAAGGGCGTAAAAAGGAGTGTAAGCACAGAGAGAAAGGGGGAGCTGCGTCTCGATTCCGGGAGGTGAGCCCCAGTTAATTTGTTGCTAACACCAGCAGTAATCGCACCAAGTATTTTCCAGAGTATATTGATGTAAACTGTTTTCCCTGCAGTGGCTGTTCAGAGGGGAGGAGTGTGTGGAACGGTCTTCTGGAACTGCAGAGTCAACGGTTCATGTTCTGCCCCTTTGGAGAAAGCCGAATCGGATGTTGGTGCCCCCCGACCCCGGCCAAGCAGTGCCGTGGACCAGTAAGAAAGCAAAATGGGAAAAATCGGAGAGGAACTCCCTTAACTGTGACACCGCATAGAAAAGTCCACAGTCTGCATAGTTCACAACAGCTTTTCTTTAAAACTTACCTTAATATTTCACCCACCTTATCCACGTAGATCCTGCAGGTAACAGTCAGCAGTTATGGATTCAGATGTCCTGAAAATCACTTAATAGTTTTGTGGCATACATTTTTTTTATCAATAGGTATTATCATACCAGGGACTATTTGTGGGTCTGAGGTTTGGCATTGCCAAACTAAGGCACAATCCAATCTGGGTGCACAAGACAAAAATCGAGAGTGCAAAACTTCTCTAGACAGGTTCGGGCACAGCGTGGCGCTGCGCGAAGGGAGAACAGAAGGAAGGTGGCAGAGCACGGAGGGGGGAAAAACTGCAGAACAGCAGGAAGAAAACCTGAGAGGGAACCGTGGATTTGTAGAGGCAACAGAAGAGAGGAAGAGGAAAAGCAGCAGCCAAGCATCTGCGGAAGCAAATGAAATATTGGGTCTGCTAAAAGCCGGAAAAGGCTGGCAGAGCTAGATGGGTAAGAGGAGCAAGAAGGAGTTAATAGCACTTGCTACAGCACTTACTCTGCTGTTGGCCTCTCGTATGCCGCTCGTACCACCGCTTTGGCCATGTCAGTCTTCAAAATACACAGAGAAAGTTCCAGCTCAGCCTCCAGTGATTCAGTCTGTTTCTCTGTGTCTTTGCTTCTGGCTCTGAATTCTCCAGGGGGACCAGAGGGCAGCAAAGGGCTTAAACAACAACTTTTTTTTTTTAAAAAAAGCACTTTATGTTCATCGAAATACACGGTCTTTCCCAGCATTAGTCTGAAGCCTCATTTAGTAGAGGAAACTTTGCATTTAATCCACAGGCCTATTAGGGAAACAGCACAGCAGGAAACTAGTTAGACTGTTGAGTAGAAAATAGACTTGCTAATAAACCTCTTGTTCTCATTACAGTCCCAAGATGCTGAACGTTTTTTGTTTTAATAAAGAGAAGTTGGTGATTTTTTTTTGCCTTAAATTAATACCTTGCAGTCTGGTTCAAAGGGAAGAAAATGGGGTATTTCAGACAGAATCGTACATTTCTTGTATAGAACTCACCCCTTTGCTCGACACGTGTAATCACAAAGAAAAACAAAAACTTGGCTTTTGTGTATCAGTGTAACTTTGTTGTCTGGAATGTCTTGGGATGGCATCAATAAAAGGAGGACAAGGCCCTGGAGATTCCGTTTCACTCATCACTTTATCCTGTCATCTCACCAGTCCTTGTTTCAGTATATGTCTGTCTAGAGCCAAATTTCAGTTTGTTCTTTATGCTTGTTGGTTTTGGGAGACCTATTTCTACGAGCATCTCTGTGACTATTTGTTCTTTCCTCAGGAGCTGAGAAATACCGCCTTGGTGATACCTCCTTCAGAGCTGCCACAAAAGGGCTGAAGCGCAGAGAGTAATACACATAAGACAATTGCGTGGAGCTTTTCCTTAGATGCAATATCAAGGCAAAGAGGTACAAAAAAAATACTGTAAAAAAATGGTTATTTCATCTGGGCACTGTTGTGAACTGGTGTCTGCGGGAGTGAGAGGAGCTTGGGGATAGGAGCTGTTGGTAGCGTTAGTAAAGCCCTGACAAACAATCCCCCTCTTATTGGGGGATCTTATCAACGCTTATAAATAGTTAAAGGGAGGTGCCCGGGGGATGGGAACAGTCTGTTTCCAGTGGTGCCCAGTGACAGGACAAGAGGGAACGGGCACAAAGGTGACCATCGGCAGTTCCATCTCCACCTGAGGAGGGCCTTCTCTGCTGTGAGGGCGGCAGAGCAGTGGCAGAGGCTGCCCAGAGAGGTGGGGGAGTCTCCCCCTCTGGAGCCATCCCAAACCCGCCTGGACGCCGTCCTGTGCCACTGCTGGAGGTAGGTTTTGCAAAAGAAAGGCGTTTCTCTAATTAATATATACCTTTGAGCAATACAGGTTGTACCACGTAGAAGAGTTCTTGGCTGAAAAGACCTTCGGGATCAGCTGAGCTGCAGTCGGGGAAATCGGTAGCTTTGGCGCCTTCGTGACCAAAGACACCAGTGTTGGTAACTGTCTCTCCTGTTTCTTATTGTTCCATGGTTTTTTGTTTTATCACGCAAACCTGTCTGTGTTGTAGCTCGGTTTGGGGCCTCACGTCAAAGAACATAAGAGAGTTACGTTTCATTTTAACTGGGAAGAAGGAGATTGTAAGCTCACATCAGGGTTAAAAAAAACCAAACCAAAACAGGAATGGATCCATTTTGGACGTGGCAGGATAGCTACAGATACACAAAATAATAATATAAATGTTACCAATCCACAGGCATATGGGACAAGAGGACCTGCCATCATGCGTAGAAGGCACATGTAGAAATTCCCTATATTCCCTTAAACAGCATCTTAAGAAAATTCATTGGTTTCTTTTGATTCTAATCAGTATTCGTTTATTAGTCTTAGTAATGATAGTACTGATTTTAATAGTAATCACTGTCTGTCATGGTTCTCACATGAACCATTACCGATCTTTGTTAGTTTTGTGTCATAAATGGAATCTTTCATAAACATGCTATCGAAGGATGTCCTGCCTTCTTAATAAGAGACTTTACATTAGGTAACTGAAAATCAAATCCAGCGTAAGGACAAAGACCTTGCGTGCTTTTTAAGCCCTTCTGAGGGTAAATCTTGGTTCTGCTGGAATTGATGGGAGTGGTTTTCTTTTGATTTCACGGTTTTAGAAAGGAATTTCATATTTTCCTATTCCACTCACAGAATTAAAAGAGGGATAGCAGTGGCAAAAGCGTAGCCTGTCTGCTGGCCAGAAGAGGAATCTGCTGGCCAGTTTTGCACATTCCTGCGAACAGTGGGACTGGCAGGCAGCACCAGAAGCTACGTACGGAGTGTGAAATCCTACCGTTCTGCTTTCTTCAGATAGTTTCGGCTGTAGGAAGATCGGAATTGCTGCAGGGGGTTATAGCAAGAGCCTCATCTCATCCTTTCTCCCGTCTCGAAGAGTGGCCACCTGCTCTTTGAGGACTCTTGTAGAGAACAATCACGGAGGTACCTGTCTGAAGAGAACGCTTCCAGTTGTGGGCGAGTGTCTGACACAGGCCACATTTACACATCTCTTTTATCCCTTTCATATGACTATAGATGTTCTCTCTGAGGCAAATTGTCAGTCAGTTGTCATCGCTGCAGTGGCTGTGACAATGATTCCCTCGGAGAGCCTGCTCTGCTCTCTCTGCAACAGCCGGTTTCTGAAACCCACTCTCCTTGCTCGCTCTTGTTCAGTTTTCAGTCCGTGAAAGTACAGGAATCTCATCTCCTGTCCTCATATGCCAAGATTCAGACAACTTGATTGAGGCACTTGATTTAGGCATCAGAACCGCTTGAAGAAGGAATTTCCTCTCCAGTCTGTGAGCAGAATCAGTGCCCACCACCAAGGGAGCATCGAAGGGAGGCACCGTCCTCTCCCCACTGGCTGCAGAGGGGCTCTAAGTGGCCTCAGAAGGTAATTTGGGAGTTCTTGCTTTAGTCTTGTTCACCAACGTGAGATGGGCTGTGCAGCCCATCAGCAGTGTCTGCGGTGTCTCTCTCTGGACCTTCTGTGCCGGATACGGGCTGCACGCCAGGAATCCGCATCCGCACAAGATCCAGGGATGACTGACCGACTGTCAAGTCCTTCCCAATACAGGAAGAGCTGCGCAGAGCATCCGTTTTCTGAATCCTCTGTGGGACTTAACTGCCACTATTGCATCAAATACAAACTGAGGGGTATTTATATACTCTTGATCTCATCCTAAAACAATTAGGAGGAGTTTTTCGATTTCTTGAAACCCCGATAAGGTAGATCTCCCCCTATCTGTAACAGATGAGTTTGTTGCTATGTTCAAATGAGGTGACTGATTTTTCCTTAGGGTAAAAAAATGCATGAAATTCCCTTATCATCTGATACAAGTGAAGAGTCTGTAACTTCTCTCTCATTGATTTGCAGCCAGTTTATCTGTCGATTCATTTTCTCAGGATTAGGGCTTCTTCTTCTTGCCATCCTTCTGCTAAAACCAGTTGATTTTCTGGAGAACAGCAATGAGGCCACTTAATTTGTAACTCTTTTCAGAAGCCTTATACATTCTGTGAGGTTGTTTACTCTGCATTTATTTTTGTTGCCAATTTGATTAGCTCTGGCTTTCATACTTCCCTTTCTCTACTGGAAGATACAGCTCTGAAGTACGTATCTGCACAATATGAGCTCTGAGACAAATAAATCAGTTGCCTTCTCTGCAGCGTCTCTGCTCGGATTAGTTGCTCTCTGTCCTTTATACAAGGACTTGTAGCATCAGGCCCAGATTAGCTTTTCTTGATGGGATCATCTGTCTTGTAAAAGACATCCTCTTCTCTGTCGTGCTGCTCTGAGCGTGCTACTTAGAAGCTGGTGTTTGTGGGGATGGGTAGGAGAGTCTCAGCTTCAATCCTTAGGAGAATTTTCTCTTGAACAGCGTAAGCAGCCCGAACTTTCTTTTGAAGCCCAAGGATGTGACTGTTTAGGTTAGAGAATGCGAAACTCTTGAGAGAAAATTAGCGCTCTCTTGTACTATTCGAAGTAACTTAATCACTGGTGATCAATGATAAACCTTGCTGTTTGGTGGACTGCTTCTGTCTTTGAGGGCATTGGAATAAAGACTTTGGCAACAAAATGACAGAGACAACTACATTTATATAATTTAGGAACGAGATTTCTCTGAGGAGACATAACCAGAGGCTGTAACTGTCTTCAAGGTAACCTAGCATATATCCCTTCCTTCGTTAGTTCCTTTCCTGTGGGACAGTATAATCCATTTCATGTGGCGATAGGACAGAGAATGATGACCTGAAGCTAAGGCAGCAAAAATGTAAGCTAAACATCAGTAAAATTATTCAGGAGCTGTGAAAGTTAGCACCAAGAAACGGTACAAATGGCAGAGGGATTAAGTACCATTTCTTAAGGGAATCAAAACTGGCAACAATTAAGGATGACATACTATAACACACCGGTGTTATTTAGAACACATTTAGCATATTGGAGAGCGTGTCAGTGTTTTAGAGAGCCAAAGCGCTCTGTATAGTTGTTGTGGTGGAAGAAGTATTGCCTGCCTTAGCAGTGCTGGGAGGATGGGACAGTTTTATCATTGCAGCAAATGTTGCCCGGATTAGTGTTATTTTTTGTCATTCGGTGGCCGGGGAACGCGTTGGATGGGAGCAAAAGTCACAAAAGCATAAGGCACCACTGGTTTGCTTTTGTTTCTGGAAACAAATAAAACCAGGTACAGACCAGATTTTATTTGCTTGAAGTGAATAAACCTAAGAATGAGTTTAGCTGATTACCATCCAGCAAAATGACCTATCAGGTTAAAGTTATTTCCAGGTCACTAGCAAGGTCTGTGCAAGGAATTTAAAAGAAATGCCAGTATTTTGAGGCCAAGAACTCAGAAATTAGGAGACAGTAGAATTACCATTTCTCAGAAATGTTAATTTGTTGAATATGTATACCAGAGGACAAGACTGCCAGTTCAAACCAACAGATTTTGGTCTGTTTCCATCACATTTAGGATCAGGAGTAACTGGCATTGATAAACCCTTCAGCCTAAAAGTAGAGACGGCCAAAACTTTCCCTTCTGTGCAGGTTTTCTTCTTTGGCGAACTCGCTGAGCCGAACCGAAGCAACTACATCGCGGTTTAAAGGTCATATTTGTGTGTATCCTATTTTATCGCCATCTCTTGGATTGGAAGGTGAAATGCTAGTTGTTTATTTTCCTCGCTGCTTTTAGCCGCTTCCGTCTCTGGGGTTGGTTTTTCTAATTCAGCCTTCTGGGATTCCCTTCACTCTGGGCAGCACTCATGTTTTTAAAAGGTTTCCGAAACCACTGTCCGTGGCACATTCTGAAAAGCTTCTTTAGATTTAAGCTTATTTTCCAAAGACCTAAATATTCCAGTATCTTTATTTTAAACTGTACATCATTATATGTATCACTGATGGCAAGAATTAAACCAGAAGAGTTCAAGCTGGTCTGTCTGCACAGTGAAAGAGTGACTAAAGGATACCGGAGAAGATTGTTTCTAGGGGTATAAAGTCCTCTGGAAACGTAAACCATTTGCAGCTCTCTTGGTGCTCTTGCTCAGCAGAACTGCAAACAAATTGGTCTCGAACACCTTATTTAAATGTCTGTTTACCACTGAGAATTCTGCTGGTGTCGGGACGCGTGATCTCCTGTCCGGAAGCTACTTTGCACTCAGAAAATCCCGTATCTTACAATATACTAGACTGAAAACCACCCGATAAATCAAACCAGAGGAAAACACTTCAGTTCATTCTTCACTTAGGTGGAAGGTTAAAGTGGTCCAGGTAGATCTAGCTCTTCTGAAGCTGAGAAAATGTGCCATGAAATAACCTTAAATTGTAAGTTTTGTCCTGAAGGTTGTACTTAACGTACCTATCGTGTATAGCTTGGGGTTTTTTTTCTGCGGGAGACAGTTCAATTCCGTGATTAAAGATCATACTGGAAGTGGGCCAGGCTGAAGTCCATTTTGATAAACTTTTGATAGACAAAAATGGGTTGAAAGGGAATGGAAAGGTTAAAATACTCCCTTATTTACGTGGAAAACATGAACCGAACAAGGTTGCACTGGACCAGTACCGGAAAAGCCAAGAAGTGAGGCAAACTATAAATATGAAGGGAAAGTAACCCAATATATTAGGATGCGATCAAAAGAAAAAAGAGGCTTAGCGAATTGTTCCCTGTCAGCCAGGCTGCAGTAACAGTCCATCTGCGGGTTTTCAGTCCACACCCGTGGTGAGATAACATCCGATTCACACATGCGACGGGCTAAGAGTGAATATGCGCTTCGTTACACAAGTTAGCAGACGGGTGGCAATGTGCGGCAATGTGTTCATTTTCAGCTCTGTGCCTGTACTTCAAGATGATGAATGACCATAAAATGCAGATTAACCACTATTAGTGATGGGCAGAAGAATCAGGTAACTGATTTCATTTTTCTCCCCCTGTAGGTTTTATGTGGGACAGCTTAAGTCGATCTGGACTCCTGTTTTACTGTTTAGCGACAAAAAAAGTGAAGAAGCAGAGATATTCCTCAGCACATTCTAGGTATGTACTATTATTAAAGCCACCGGTGAAACATGACTGTCCTGGTTTGAGTGACACAGGACTAATTTCTCTTCTAACGCTTAGGAAAACTGCACTTTTAGAAGGCTCTGGTGTCTGAATTGGTGAAAATATTGACTTTACAGCCAGCGATGGGGTGTGGGTTTCGAGGTCTCGGTGTTTTCGAGCTCGCCGGGTGCGGGGGTGAGGAGGAGCGAGACCCGGGCACTTGGCCCACGCTGCCCAACAGGGTTCGTTCATGCCATGAGCGGCACATCCCATATCAATTCGGAAGTTTGCTGAGGAGCTCTCTCCCCCGTGACGGCTGCCATCCCGAGAACTCCTCGCCCCGGTGCCGCAGCCCTCAGCCCGTCCCTTCCTCCCGAAGCCGCAGCGCTCGCAGGGTCCCACATGGGCTGTCACTGCGGGGAGCGCACGGCTCCTACCGACGGAGTGGGCTGAGGGGAATCCCTCTGGGTTTTACATTGGTATCGGGATCAATACTCGTTCTTTAGTGTTATTAATATTAATTATTTAGTCTTATTCTATTAAATCTCTTTACATTTCAACCCTCAGGTTTCCTTGTTTTTCCCCAATTCCCTCTCCCGGGTGGGGAGGGGTCATCGGGTGAGAGAATAATTGTCGAAATGCCAATAAATTATTGTGGGTTTCTCAAACCATAACAATGGCGCTCTTTCCTTGCCGAGGACCCCCAAAGACGGCTGTTCCTTTGCGGACCTTGGCCAAGCCCTTTGCCGGCCGAGCAGAACCAGCAGCAAGAAGCACCGCGGGGTTTGTCTCTGGGCTCTTTGCTGTCCTTTGTTGGTTGTGCGGATCCATTTAACGTCTGACTCAGCTTTACTATTTTCCACTGGAACACTGTTAGCAAGTCAAGTCCCGGCGTGTGCTTAGGGGGTTTTTTTTTGCACCCCCGCCCCCTGCATAGTTATTAATTTAATGGTTACCTTATAGAAGGCGGCAGCTGTTGTTTTTAATTTGAATACAGTGCTGATTTCTCTCAGGGAGTCTTTGTCCCCATATTAGGAGGGAACAGAAAGAATACAGTACTGGAACCGTCTCATGATATTTTTACTACATCCTACTCATCTTTTTTTTTTTTCTTCTGACAGAGGGTTATATATCTTAATTATCTTTTGGCAAATCGTTATTTTTTTTCCAGTTTATCATTTCATATGTTTGAAACTGAAACTATTTATAGGCTTCGCTTTTACTTGCTTCTGTCTAAAAATATTTTAGGGTCGCTCACAAGGGTTAAGAACAGACACAGACATCCCCTTTTAGGAAAAATGGGGAAATACATCACAGACTCCTCTTTTTTTCTTTCCTTTCAGACACAGTCGCAAACATTTTACCATTATTATCTGGCCATTGTTGAGAAACAGAATGAAAACAAGCAAAAAGAGAGAAAAAAAATATGCTCCAAACCCTTTTTTTTCTAAGTTACTCACTGTGGCCATATGCGATGGCAGTTGTGTGAGGGTAAGGTGTGAGATATACAGGGCATCATTGTTTAACAGAAGCGAGCGAGTATCCCAGCGTGCTCAGAACGCTTACCTGGGAAACTGCTTCCCATTACGCTTCAAGCAGTTCCCCGGACAATTAAATCTGCAGTTCTATTACATTCCTCAATTCCTCATTTGTGTCTTGTTCGGTGCTGATTTTCATCACCCTGTGAAACAATTAGAGGTTTTGCTTTCCCGGAGAACAAAGCTGACAGACTGTATAAATTTATCACAGTTTGCACATGTTAAACAAGTGAATCTCCATTTTGGGACCGCCCAAGAACTGCTAGATTGGAGATCCTGGTGCGAGGTGGCCGTGGGGGCAGGTTACAGCGTGGTCACTCTTTGGTGAGTAAACCACTGAGATATGAGAGGTCTGTTTTCACCCGGTTAAATCTTAACTCTGTGTTCCCCTTGTTACAGCGCCATGAAAACGGCAAAAGTGCAGTAATTCCTTTTGGCCGTGCCTCTGAGTCCCGCTAGTAATCGTAAACCTGCAGAATTCACCCCTGTTGATAAAAGAGTTTTTGCTTTTTGTGCCCCTTCCTCTCCCACCGCCTTCGTTTCAAACCCAGCATCTTCCCGGAACAGGCTAAAGGGAGACAGACGCATTCGTTTTGTTACTGCTGGTTGTTTAATAAGACGCCTTCAGTGATTGTTAGCCGGCTTTCAGGCTCCAGGGTGTTAACGATAAAACTCTGAAGTACCGGCCATCAGGTCAGTGCTATTCTACTAGTGAAGAAGAAAAAGACGTGCAGTTCCTAGAAACGCCATGGCCGGTTTATTTTGTGATGTTCTTGAGACCTTTTGCGACCCAGCTAGCAAGGGCTGGACAATCCCTCCTGAATCTCAGAATTAACAGTAAGAGAATAATGTCAATGCAAATTCTTCAATGAAGGCAAATGGCCAGATTCTGCTCCGTGCTTCATTAGAGTGAAACACGGAGGGATTGCAGTGTAATCATAGACTCATAGAATGGTTTAGGTTGGAAAGGACCTTGAAGACCATCCAGTGCCACCCCCTGCCCTGGGCAGGGACACCTTCCCCCAGCCCAGGTTGCTCCAAGCCCCGTCCAACCTGGCCTTGAACACCTCCAGGGATGGGGCAGCCACAGCTTCTCGGGGCAACCTGCCCCAGGGGATCACCACCCACACAGGGAACAATTTATTCCTCAGGTCTCATCTCAGTCTCCCCTCTGTCAGTGTCAAACTGGTCCCCCTCGTCCCACGGCTCCCCTCCCTGATCCAGAGTCCCTCCCCAGCTCTCCTGGAGCCCCTTTAGGCACTGGAAGGGGCTCTGAGCTCTCCCCTTTTTCGCCTTCTCTTCTCCAGGCTGAACCCCCCCACCTCTCCCAGCCTGTCCTCCCAGCAGAGGGGCTCCAGCCCTCCCAGCATCTCCGGGCCCAGAAGACTCATTCTAGTTTTACACTCAGGTAATAGAATTTGGCCCAAAGAGACCGAAAAGAACTGCTGTATCACTTTTATTGAGTTGAATACAGCTGTCGTGCTCTGTTCAGGAGAATATTTTAATCGGGCCCCATGTAATATTGTCTGTACTCTATGACTAATTTCTACAGCGATTCTAATTTATTGACTAAGAAAGAACTAAATTGCTTGGCAGGATAACGGAGAGAAGTGAAAACCGAGCAGGAGGGTTCAGTATGGCGCATTTCATTGACCACAAGACTACTAACTAATATACAATGAAACAAAGTTCCTATAAGAGCAATAAATAAGGAGCTTAATCTATCGCTAGCAGGTACGAGCTCCTTCGTCTGCTTTTGTCCGCTTGGAACTCAGGCTCCACCTTCCCCGACATAAAAATTGTTTCAGAGCCTCAAGCCATTAGCTCATAAAGAACACAGAAAATAATGTTGTTATTGTAGTATTTCTGCTAATTTCATCTCTGTATCATCGCTTTGCTAAATCAGAAAAAAAAACCCACCACATTATGTTAAAAAATGTAAATTGTTCTTCAAATCCAGTGGGAGAGCGTTGGTGTGGTTTTCTTGGTGGTGGGTTTTTTTAAACGTTATGGATGATGTTGGTAAACTCTTATTAAGCAGAAAGTGGTTTTACTTCTTCCCCTGCAGGTTTTACAATTATTAAAATAGAGAGGTTATAATGTAATTTATTTAAATCTGTTCTGAGGAATGTAGACTAAAATACTTAAAATTAGTCAGACCCGCTGAGTTTTTGAGGATCCTTTCAGAAAGATTTCCAAGTGTCTGAACGAATCCAGGAAGATTAAGCATCGGAAATACACTGCTTAAATAATGAGCTTGTAATTGCAGCTTTTATGTACTCAGAACAGGCATTTTGGTCATTTGCTCTCCTTAGCCGAGATGGAAACTGCCTCCCCTTATTTCACTTCTACTCTACCGTGGAAGGTCCTTTACACGGAGCAGTGAGGCTCCACTTGCTGAAATGGCGAGGCTGTAACAGCAAACTGGATCCACAAACATTTTGGTTTTCATTAGATTGATTCTGATTTCAGATCCCTAATTGGCCAAACTGGAGACCAACAGCACAATTTATTGTTAGTGTAAGCCGGTGTAAATCCATCGGTCCAAAAAGGTTAAAGATCATTGGAAATTATTCCAGTACAGTCCTGGAATAACAGAACTCCTTTTGCATCATGCATTTCGTTGAAACCCAGCCCTCCCTTTCCACCCCTGAAAAAAAAAAAAAAAAAAAAAAAAGCAGAGGCCATGCAAGCCTCAGAGCTGGATCAGCAGAGGATCTCAGGATGATGAAGGAAAATAATGAGGCTTCCCTCTCTCCATCCAGGTACTCCCATCGCGGAGCGGAGCCAGGCCAGCTCATCCTCCCTGGGCTTGGGCGGCACCCTCTATCCCCTGCTTCCAGAGTATTTAAGCAGCAGTGACAGCTCAAAGCACACCTCTGAGATGGTGACACCCTCTGCACAATCTTTTTTTCCACATGGGAGAAGAGTATAGAGGACTGAAGGATGAGACTTTTACAGGATAACATGTACTCGGTGCTGCATGGGATAGGTGGGTTAATATATACCATTTGGCTAATTGGCTGTGCATTTGCGGTGATAGCGCATGCGTCTTTCATGCAGATTTTTGTATCTGAACATTAAAAAAAAATGATGTCTTAAGTCTCCTGTTCAAAGTAGCAGCATACTCAGGGCTTTGCTAAAGCCAGTCTGAGTCCTGCCCCAAACAGCGATATATCTGACTTGAATCCCACCTGCTTTTTGAATCTGTACCTGACCTGCGATGGTTCTCACGTAGCTTTTCACCTACTTATTTTTCCTCTTTCTGCTCCACTGCCTGCAAATAGGCTGGATCTGCTGCAATGGGAGAAGGTCCGATCACCGCGTGCAGGTCACTTGTGTGACACCGCGCTCCTGTTCTGGCAGATCGCTGGTTCCGTACGGGCTGAAACCCTTCACCTCATCCGTAAGTTAGAAATCATTCCAAAGTAGAGTGGTGAGAAACATGTTAGTGTGATCCTTTCCGAACCCGAAGGCTTGAATCCAGTTGCGATTACAAGATGGTAAGCTAATTTCTTGGAAAGATTAATTTGGTTCCAGTCCTCCCTCCTAATGCCTTTCCATCGCGGCTCCTCAGTCATCCATCCAGCTGAATACAACCCTTTCTGTCTCCATCACAAACTGAAAACATGTTTCGACGCAGATGAAAATAGTGTTTCCATTTCATCCGCGGGCTCCAGTCTGGCGTGCCTGTGACTGGAATGGAGAAGAAGGTTTCTCAGAGCCACAAACACTCACCTGGCTGTTGGAGGGGACAAACAGCTATCAGCTCATTACCTGGCCATAAAAATACATTTCCTATATAGAATGTGTCAAGTCCTTTTCCTGGGGTGACAGTAAATGCTAAGAGGATTGTCAGTCTGCGATGGACAGACTTGAAATGGTGCTGGAGTAGCGTTCAGCTTAGTTTTTTCCTCTTTTTAAAAAAAGGAGGGGGGTGGAATTTAATGCTGGAAAATGAACCAACTTTGCAGTTTGGGATATTGCAGCTCCGTTAATCAACAGGGCAGCTCCACCAATAGCTTCAGGAAATCAAACTTTTTTCTGTGACCTCTTCTCAGTGCACCTCAGCCCCGAGCTGGAGAGAAATCTGACAGTGCGAAGAATCAGAAAGTGACTTTTAAGCTGTTCAAGTCCCTCAGTCCTTGACATACCCCAAGATAACACCCAGAGCCAGTTACGGCGCTGCCTCATGCCGACGTGCGAGTACTGCTGTAAGAAATACCTGTTTATCTCCTATTGCCCAAGGAAACATTTTGTTCTCCGGAAGCACTGTAAGAGCTGACGGGAAAGGCTTTGCTTTTATTTCTTATTTTTAAATGTAACTTCCAGTATCCTGAGCCTTCGCTGCCTGTGTCTCACTTCAGTCCAGGAGTGCACAGATCGTGTTTATTCTTTTCAGCTCTCGGCAGCGCCAGCGCTCGTCTGAAGTAGCTGCTGTCTCCCCTTAACTAACCTGCAGTCAAGCGCAGAAGAAAACTTGTGCAGTACTCCAATAGAGGAGAGGGATAACAAGGAGAGGACAGGAGGTAAGCAGCAGGCTTCCGAGGGGGAGGTGGCGCTCGGGCAGTGTGAGCCGGGAGAGAGGAGATCTTCTGCGCCCTGTTCTCCGCAAGCAGCAGGGATGCTGCGAGGTGGGGGAGGTAACACCATAGCCGTAAGATGGACTGATATTTTGGAGCAGTAGCATTTAATTGGACTATGCAGGAGGCTCCCTGTAGACTTTCATTGTTCTTATCCTGCTAACAGAATTAACTGCGCCCTAAATGTGGAAAGGAGGGCGGGGGGAGAGAAGGGTGGATAGAGCACTGCTGCTGTACCCACTGACTGGTCAGTGCTGTGTCTGCCCCTGCTGCAATAACAACGGGATGGTACTTTAGCTACACATTTTCTTTCAGGCTTTACTGGTTTTGAGGCATTGATGGATAATGAGAGTGAGAGGAAAAAAAAAAAGCACCTTTTCCCAGTCACAAGGTAGGTAGGAGTCATTGTGTCTTCCTCTCCATCTGCTCATGGTCTGGGCAGGCGGCCGGACTGAAGGTCAAACCTTTAGTTCCATCCTTGGCCCATGGTCAGTCGAGTGGTTTACACACACCCCATCAAACTGCCCGAGGCACAGTCCTGATGGTTAGGGTGGATCTCTGCTGGGGCCTCTCTTCATCAGGTCCCGACACAGCCCTTGTTTGAAAAACTAATAAATGAAAGTAGTGTCTCTTTCCAGCCTAGAAACTCTTTCTTTCCTCAGTATCTCCTGGGTCATATATGGGATGTGCTGTTCCAAGCCCACATTCACATTTCAATGTAATTAAATTGTCATCCCTATCTCTGTCATGATTAAATAATAAGCCAAGCATGGGCAGATACGAGACTTAACACTGCTGGGCTGCTGGCTTTAGAGAGGAGATACACGTAATTTGTTTTAACAGGACAGTTTATTACCAGCTTTTCTTCCCCCTTAGACAGACGACTGCTTATTTTCTCCTGCCTGTTAATGACAACAACAACAACAAAAAAAAGACAACTGTGAGTGAACAACAGTTTCCTGCAATTTGTTTAAAAATATACTTTTGATCATAGCTAGTGTAGGCAGGAGTTGTCTCACTGGATGCATCCCGGGGTGGTGTCCCTCCAAAGTGGGTGTCGTGCTGTTTGGGAAGGAGTTTGGGCATTAGGTGATGTCATGACTCCCTGTCCACCCTCCCCCCTCCTTTTTTTTTTTTTAAATAGCCGAGTCTTAGACAACAGGGAAGGTTCTGCCTTTCACTGGGTTCAGTTCCTGCCGTCTCATTGCCTTGTTCTTCCCTCCTTTCCATCCTCCCAAAGTCCCTCTAGATGCCTCCTGCTTCCCCTCCTGCCAGCTGGGAGAGTAATGCTGTGGGAGCCGCTACACCCGGGTGTGCTCTGCAGTTCCCCAACACCTCCCACTCCTCTGAGACCACACGGATACCTGCACCGGCCCCACGTCAAAATGCCAAGGCTCCGCATCACGCTTGACCTGTGACACAGGGGACATCCCACCCAACTGGAACACCGCATAGTGAGAGCTGATGGGCCAGCGGGAGCCCGAGGTGAGGAGTCTTGGGGGTTTGAATGGCACCGTGCGGCTTGCAGTGGGCGCCCAGAGCGCAATAACGAGCAGGAGGGCGAATCAGGACCGGTGTGGATCAGCACCGGGGTGATGTGCACATGGGCAGAGCTGTGGGTCTGGACACAAGTGCGTTGGCAGAGGAGAATGCAGTAATGAAGGCTTAGCACAAGGACAAAGGGACTTCGACAGCAGAGAAAATTTCTTGCCTTTAGAGACAGGGGATGGTTATACAGGGAGAAATGGGTGGAAGGGGAGAAAGTGAAAAGAGAGCCAAAAAACTCTAGAACAGGGACAGGAGGATGGAGTCTTTAAATAGACGTTTGGAGCTGAGGAACATCGTTACATACCTGTTCGCTCTGCATCCAGGCAGCTTCCCAATGTGCCAGCCACCACAGGGCCTGTTCCGTGCGCGAAATCTTGAGGCTGGAAGCGCTCTAGACCATGTTTACACCCAGAAGAGTTTGGATGGGAGACAATTTAAGACTCGGAGGTGGGGTTCTGGCCCAACTTCAACAACAATGCAAATGTAGCTGTAATTTAACTGGTGACAGCATAAGTTCTGAAAGTGTTGAAAGGCCAATGCCATACACTAAAACATGCAACAGAGCTGTTGATGTTGAAATACTTCCCTTTTTTCTCCTTAGGCCCTATTTTCCTACAGCCGATGAAATATTGATGAGTATTTCAGCACACAAAGAGACTATTAACTTTTGGCTTTAGCCAACTTTGCTAAGAATTTGAGGGCTGCGGCAGCGCCATAAAAAATTCTCTGCCATCAGTTCACTCCTCCTCACAGGAACAATACCACAAACTCATTTCTCTCTCTGGTCTCAGCTGCAGCATTTTGGCACAGGGAAAGGGCACTCACTGCTGCTAACGAACTCAGTGCTTTATGGATGGAAACCAAACATCTTGAATTCCACCTGGAGCCTGCTGGCAGCAAATACAGGGCCCAGAGAGTTACATGGTGTTTTTCTCACATTGACATGTGGCCTGGTAAGCAGAATCATAGAATGGTTTGGGTTGGAAGGGGCCTTAAAGATCACCTCGTTCCACCCCCTGCCCTGGGCAGGGCCACCTCCCCCCAGCCCAGGTTGCTCCAAGCCCCGTCCAACCTGGCCTTGACCACCTCCAGGGATGGGGCAGCCACAGCTTCTCGGGGCAACCTGCCCCAGGGGCTCACCAACCTCACAGGCAACGAT
>NW_009647673.1:202138-209747 GCF_000708025.1 Charadrius vociferus
CCCGTCCAACCTGGCCTTGAACACCTCCAGGGATGGGGCAGCCACAGCTTTTCGGGGCAACCTGCCCCAGGGGCTCACCACTTTCAGGGCAAAGAATTTCTTCCTAATATCTCATCTAAATCTCCCCTCTTCCAGTTTGAAGCCATTCCCCCTCATCCCATCACTCCCCTCCCTGACCCAGAGTCCCTCCCCAGCTCTCCTGGAGCCCCTATAGGCACTGGAAGGGGCTCTGAGGTCTCCCCTTTTTCACCTTCTCTTCTCCAGGCTGAACCCCCCCAACTCTCCCAGCCTGTCCTCCCAGCAGAGGGGCTCCAGCCCTCCCAGCATCTCCAGGGCCTCCTCTGGCCCCGCTCCAACAGGTCCCTGTCTTTCCTGTGGTGGGGGCTCCAGACCTGGACACAGTACACCAGACAGGGTCTCACCAGAGCAGCATCTCACATTACCTTTTGCTCCCCAGTAGTTTGAAGGCACAATCCCACAAAGAACGCATTGTAGAAATCTAATCCCAGGGTGACAAAAATAGCTGGTTACAGCAAGACTCCTCCAGAGACAGAGGATCCCAACATGTGTCTGCAGGATACCTGCCGCTTGGGAAGCCTTTTGTAGTTGCTCCAGAAACACTTTTCAGGTGTGTTACATTGCATTGCAGGTGGGTTTTGCTAGGTGGCCTCCATCCTGCTGTCCCACCCAAGCAGCCTTTCTTCAACAAAAGTCTGGGCTAGTGCCCTGCGCTTAGGATGGTGTGTATATTTAGTAATTACAATTAATAATTTAGTAAAAATGTTCCTGCTTTTTCCCAACACTCACATGGCTCAGCATACTTGTACCTCTTGTTTTCTCATAATGAGCTGCCTACAAAAGCTCTATCTTAAAATTTCATTCCAGACCTTTAACAGCCTGAGCTTAGTGAGAGAAACAAACCGCCAGAGAAAGCAATTAGCTTAAATTTACCTGCAACCAAAACTGTACCCAGTGACATGAATGAATCCCGAGTGGCTCATGCCTGGGAAGGTGTTTCAGCAAGTGGAGATGGAGTTGCTTTTCAGCTTGGATGCTCTCGGGCTTCATGTCCCGTGTCAGATGCCAGCTGCCACCCTGTTTTCCTCAAGAAAGGCTCCACCAGCCTAAACTTGGCCCAGGGTCCTCCCTGCATTAAGAACAGGTTATGTATGGATATCGAACTGCATTCGTCTGATAGAAGAGGCATTTAGATGACGCTTCGGATTACCCTTTGGTAACTTCACCACGCTAAAAGCTTGACTCGTTTACTGGCCTGGGCTTGATGCTCAGTGATGGACCAGAGGGCTCCCAGGGCTCCTGCCCAGCAAATTAACCCGATTAGCTTTGCACAAGACAAGAGGGTGCCGGGGGGATGGGAACAGTCTGTTTCCAGTGGTGCCCAGTGACAGGACAAGAGGGAACGGGCACAAAGGTGACCATGGGCAGTTCCATCTCCACCTGAGGAGGGCCTTCTCTGCTGTGAGGGCGGCAGAGCAGTGGCAGAGGCTGCCCAGAGAGGTGGGGGAGTCTCCCCCTCTGGAGCCATCCCAAACCCGCCTGGACGCCGTCCTGTGCCACTGCTGGAGGTGCCCCTGCTCTGGTGGGGGTGGCACTGGGGGAGCTCCAGAGGGCCCTTCCAGCCCCCACCAGTCTGGGATTCTGGGATTCTGTGAGTCAGTCTGCACGACCTGACAAGCGTTCTGTGCAGCGGGGTTTGCTCTAGCCGATGGGCCAGACAGCAAGACGCAAGTCCTGAGCGACTGGGGCGTTCCTTGGGAGTCTGTTTAGCCATGGTTTGTGTGGAGGCAGAGATTACATAAAGGAGTGGGAGATGGGGTGCTGTTATTTATGTTACAGGCTCATCCTGTATGTGTGAAGTGCTGGATGCAAACCGTGCCATGTAGAAAGCGGGTGCTGTTGGTGTATGTGCTGCAGCACGGCGAAAGCTGAGCGAGCCACCGGTCGGCAGGGTTTGTCGCTGGTCCCGAATGTCGTGTGACACTTCAGTTCCAGACAGCAGATGGCGGATTCACCAAAGGATGGAAGAAGAAAGACAATAGTGCTAGGAAAGCCAAAGTTTAAAATCCAAATCTGATTCTGAGAAATATTTCCCACCTTTATGATGATCTGGGGTTTGAAAATCCCCACACCTTAAAGCACGCAGATCACAAACCTGAACTGATCCTGCATTCGGCCACCGTGGGTGATGGAATACCGATGCCGTGTGTCCTTCCTGCCTGTTTTAATACGGCCACCCTATAAAGCTGTTTACAACCAAATAATCCATGCTGGAATTGCACACGTTTGGTTAATAACGCTTGGGAAACAGCATGGCCTGTGTGTCAACGTCATGGGCTGATCTCCAGGCAACAGCTTCTTCTCCGCCTCGTAGCGTTGCTCTTTCTGAAACGAGAGGGATAGAGAGTATTAATAAGAACCCAGACAGGCCGTAAAGACAGCCCAGCGCTTGGGAAGAGGGTGCTGCTGTATCTTCACTAATAAATCAGGATCATTATCACACCAGGGGAGAGAAGGAGAACCCAGAGCAAAGGCATCTGGCGTGAATTATGTCTCTGAGCCTGCTGGAGCTCTCCGTCTTCCCGAAGCACTCGCTTCAGCTACGCCGTGCAGCCTGCCAGCAGCCATTAATCCCATCCTCTCCCGCCGGAAAGCTGATACCGGGCCGAGGCAAATATTTCTTGCGTCTGACAGTTTGGGTTGTTTGATGGGTTTTGGTTTTTTTCTTTTTAATACTTGCTGTAACGAGCAAGAGCCCAGAAACGCTCAGAGCTCAGAGGGTCTCCGGACGTTGTGTGTCAGCGCAAGGAAATACAAAAGCCAGAGCAGCTTTTTCTTTGTGCATGTTCAGTCGCCCCTTTTGGCTCCAAATGCACGTGCGTATATAAAGAGAGGAGTGACAGCTGCTGAGCACAGGGACTCAACTACAGCACTCGCGTCTCTACAGAATGCGTTGCCTTACAGCGCGTTTCCTTCAGGGGAATTTGGGGGGGACGAAGGGAGAATGCCAGCAGCAAAACTCCTGAATTCATTAGTTTCTGATTTCACCCAGACTTGTTAAGACACCGAATGTGATTTTTCTAAGAATAATCCTGACTTATGCAACTAATCCTATTTGTTTGGGGTTTTTTTTCTGGTCGGAGGGGAAACACCAAAGGGGCTTTTTAACTTGAAAGTTTGTTTGGACAAAGCTGTCTTCGTACACCGGTAATGTCATGCTGCAACCACGGCCTGAAGACCTGTTTCAGCCGATGTGGTCTAACATAACACAGCTAGTCAGAGAATATTTTAGATATTTGCTCAGTATTTAGGTCAGATTTTCCCAGGGTTTACCATGGCACAGTACTAGCACTTACATGGGTAAAAGCTTGGCATTTTTCAGCTGGGAAAACCTTATGGATTTGTCTGATGAGTCTTTTGTTCCTCAGCAAAGGTGGAACTTGAACCCTCGATATTTTTAGAAATAAAGGCGAGTCACGAGAATATATTTGACTTATTTTTTTATAAAATGACACAACTAATGCCAGCAAGGCCTTGATGAGGGGCTTGTCTCCACGACACCTAGGGATGTCATCAAGAAGCTGCGTTGTATGGGCGTATGTGGTGCCACCGCCTTCTAACAGAACACACACTGTTATGTCCTGCACGTTTCCGGAATCCTCACTCTTACACCGCTTCCCTCCACTGCCAGGCTGGGACCCAAAGACTGCATTCCGGTCAGCCCTCGCCAGGCTCCGGCTGAAGGGCTGCGTCTCCTCCGGTTGTTTGTTTGGAGGGAGCCTGATAACTTGGCGAGGCAACGCAGACCAGGGCTGGAGCTCAGCACCGCTTTTCTCCTCCGCGGAGCCTGATTGAAGCTAATGGTTTCCAAACGAACGTACCCAGCAGCTGGGCAGGTTCTCAAGCTCTGGCTCTCAAGCTGCTCTGCCCTGCACAAAGCAGGTTTTGATGACCGGGGGTGGGCTGAATGAATGAAATTCTCACCCCCAAAATGTTGATTTGCAGTGCCTCGTGCCAGTGCTCTCGAGAAGCTAGGGAAGAGCTGCGTGCTGGATGTTTACCAAGTGCTGAATAATGCATAGTAGTGAATCACACACAATTTTCCCTTTCTTCCTATTAGAATTATTGTAAGCAATAATATGATTGACCCAGAACAAAAATAACTCCAACAGACGATGGTATAGTGAGGCATTAGGGGACTCCCTATCTAATAACCAAAGCTAAACACTGAATCCGCTGTTCCCAAAAAGTTTTGACTGCAGTGCATTACAGCGAGTGGTGTACTAAGACCTTTCCTTTAAGGAAAACAAAAAAGAAAAAGGTGGTGGTAAAAAAATGATGCTTAAATGTTGTAGTAGTTCATTTAAATTAAATGTAAAGTTTATCTCTTTGCTATAGAGATGGAACCATCGATAAGAAACGGTGACAGGTAACATGAGAGAGGATGGGTGAACAGGTTTTCCTGAATAATACCTAATGAACTGCATAAAATAAAGAAGCAGAAATGCAGTTGAGGGGCCCCTTGATATCACCAGAAAGTCCTCCAGGAGGTGTCCCAGCCTGGATAAAAACCCTGAGTTACCTGGATGACAGTGGTTTGTTACTTCTCTCTCCTTAGGCTAGCACAGAGGAATAAATAAGCCGTTCCAACCACGTGGCTATTGCTAACTGCTCCTGGCTTAGCTTTGCTTTCACTGTTTCTGTTTTGTTTTGCTATCAGATTGCATGTGTGAAAAAAGAGACAATATTTATGAGTGCAAGAGAAGACAAAAAGGTAAACTGACTGAAGCAGTAAAATCAAATGGATCCAACTTACAGCTGCTTCTGTCTCTGTGAACCAGAGAAACCCTGTTTCTTGTGGCGAGGAGGGGTGGTGTTATTCACGCTGCTAGTAACGGTGATGGGGGCAACTGATCACCAATAGTCCTTGTGTGAGCCGACTCGGGCAGGACGCAGGAACGACCACGAGACCACGGAGGAAAGACAAAGAACAAATTTAATCTCGATTCCTCGCGAATCGGGGAGTCTCCGCAGCAACGCCCGGGCAGAGGGACACAAGCAGGGGACGCAGGCACCGCAACGCGGGAGAAAGTCCTTGTTAGCAGGAGCGTGTGAGCTCTAACTTGCTGTTCTCGCCTGCTTTTCAAGGGTTCAAACAGGCGTAGTTTTCCACTGTGCTTTGATCTTCTTCAGCAACAAGGCAGTGATCTCATGTATGCTAGATAAGGTGTCCCGGAGTCCATCCCAGGCTTATGTTATCTAAGTGCGGATGTTCTACTTGCGAGCACACAAGGCTGAACAGCAATTAGTGTGGTATGTGTGTTGTCCAGCACCCCAGGTGCGAGTCACTTGAGCGTGTTTCCAATCCTCCTTGCCAATCTTCCATTATTTTCCCACATTCCTTTTTCTGGAGCACCTCTATTGTGCTGCTCTGGTCCCTCCAAACAGTTTCTGCCTCTGGTATTAATATTAGGCTATAAGTTGTTCCAGAGGTTTCCTTGAAGTCAGCAGGTTCCAGTATTATTTATACTCTCAGGGCAAAGGACTGTCACAACTGATGTGTTGTGTGGGTTTTGTGGTCTGGATTTTGCTCTGGTGAGTTACTACTTACCCAGCTGCAAAACCAGCTGTGCGATAGCAGAGACTTGGGCTTACACATACACCAGCGACAAGGTGCGAGCACACAGTAATACCGCAGCCTGCACTGCTCGTAGCACAATAACTGGACAAAATCAGTCCTGCAACACCCGATGCGTTACTGAAAGATGGTTGTTTTCATTAAAAATCACTAAATGCCACTTTTGATATGCTGCTGTTATGCACCTGAGTCCAGTTCTGACCGGCTGTGCAGAACAGCAAGCTCCTTTTCGTACAGGTTTTTTTTTGGTAGGGTTTTCAACTTTAAAGCGTATTCCTTTCTGTGGAGCTGCTGCTGCCTGTGCTTTTTCCTGACTTAGAAAAACGCTCCTCGGATCAGCCGACTTCCTCGCAAGGACTGATGGCTGCTGCTGTTTTCCCCAAGACGGGAACACTGGAGTTTCACATTTTCCCCATTTACTCGTCATCGCCTCAGTAACAAAAACCTCTGTCATCATCTTGATGTGTGAGTAGGTATCATAGACATGTAGCACTTTGCAATCCCTGTAATTGAGGGACCTCTGGCTTCCGTGGAGTGCAATTTTCTGCTCTTTCAAGGCACGGCTGGATGCAGGTGCCGTCCTCCCGGTGCCCGTGCTGAAAAGCTACGCTGAGGGCAAAACAGTCTGCTGGAGTACAGTGTGCTGTGGAAAGCGTTTGTAGACTTACGTGATTTGCCTGAGCTCCTAGATCTCAAAAATACTATATTTTGTAGGTACATAAAGTTATTTCTCTCTATATAGGCCTAATTTTCTGTATTACGGAGATGGTGGTGATCTGTTAAGCACCATAGACAATAACAAGAGGAAGGACATTTATCCTTAGTGAGAGAAACGGGGTTTCTCTTGTGTGGAGGTGGAGGCAGCTTTGAGTTAGATCCATGCCTTGCTGCTTCTCCCTTTGTTTGTAATTTACTGTTTAACTTCAGCCACGGTAGTTCATCGTAAAAGCCGTATTATACACACGCTCATCCCACAGTTCTCTCAATGTTTCACTACCTGGAAGAGGGACAGCACTTTTTCTACCCCCCCATTTCCAACCTATTGCTTTTTGATACCTCTCTTTGATTCCTTCGGTACTCAGGACGCTTGCCTCAAAGAAAACAACTAAAACAAACCCAACTGTACCGCTGGGTCAGGCAGCTTCTCTCCGCACTGTTCTTCCTCGGAGGATGACCCTGCCAACCCAGACAGGAGGAGCGCTGAGGCCGCCGTCGTGTTGACAGAGCACATTTCCACACTCTCTCTGTGCCTGAAGGAGCCACATCGCTCTTACTGGAGACTTGTTTCCTTTACAGTCACTGTCAGGGCTTTTTGCTGTTGTTCGATGTTTTGTGTGTTTTTTTCTTTTTTTTAACTTTACATAATGCTCCGCTGTGCTATACGTAGACCCCTTTAGTCCCTTCTGCTTTTACATTTGTGGTAATTAAAGGCACCTGTTCTTCTGTGGGCTGCAGTAACCCATTTCCCTCTCGCCGAGGCGGCGCCTAAACCCCAGACTGTTCCTCACAGCAGGGCAGGGGCTCCCTCAGCGCCCTCTTTGCCTTTTCCTGACGCTTTTCTTTCTTCCTCAGACTGAAACTGGACCTTTGTGCCCCGTTCAGGCGTTGTGCTGTTGTGCCAGACCTGCCACGGCCAAGAGCAGCACCTTCCACCTACCGCAGGTTTTGAAAGAAAACATCAGCTTCCCACCCCTGCCTCTCTTTATCCTTTTCTTCCCCAAAAGATGCTGAAAATTTCCCTTTTCTGTGACAGAGGGAGATAGATCGTGTAACGTATTTCTTAAGCACCTTTCAGAAATTAATCTATCGCGGACAACACGGCGCTGTCGCCGTTATCAGCGCGGTGGAGACGGGGAGGGGTGTGCTCAGGGCCGCCCGTGGCGATGGGTGAGGGGAGGCCCGTGTCGCGTCGCGGCAGCGGACAGGCCCCGGGGGGCCGTCGGAGCCCTTGGA
>NW_009647673.1:210273-222282 GCF_000708025.1 Charadrius vociferus
GGTGTGCTGGGGCCCGGCCCTGGGGGTGGCCGGGCGGCGGAGGCAGCAGCGATCACCCGCAGTATTTTATCCCCTATAAACGTTTATTTTCCCTTCTGAGCGGCGACACCGCCATACCGGAAAGTCCCGGCGGAAGATTTTGGGTGGTTTCTGAGACGCAGAAACCCTTCTGTTTGGGGGAAGGCGGTGTTTCTACTTAAAGATCCTTTTCCCCCCCCAAAGCCACGATGGTCACCGGCGGGTGTCTGCGAGAGGAGCGCAGCGGGGAGATCCGGGGGCTGAACGGCGGCCGGGGCGGAACCGGGACGAACCGTCCCCGTCTTTAAATGACATCACCTCAGGCCGGTACTGCGGCTTTCTACAGTTTATGTTGTTTATCCTTCTCCCTGCGATCAGCGTGCTCAGTTTAAAGCGTTGCAGTCGCTTCTGTCCCCGTATCTTACATTTTGTTCTTTTCGCAGAAATATTTTGCATATTTACCCTCATCCTTCCCCCCCCCTCCCATTTCCTGATCATTTTACTACCTCTAATTGCAACAAATAACTAAAACAGTGATTAGGGTCCAACTAAGCAACTTATTGTGCAGCCACGACCCTTTGGAAGGGCAACAAACACCCTAAGGTGGTTTGTAATCTTTCGGGGATGCTTCTGGGGAAATCCTAATGAAATCTGGCCATTTTTCACGTTGTTCCTACAAATTAATTACTTGGCAATCTCGGCTTCCATCGAGGAAAGTTGTTCCCTCGTTTCTAACAAGGGCAAGCTGACCGCAGATTCAGTGGAAAAAAATTATGTACGTCTTTAGTTTTGTTAGTTTTTCCTCACAGGTGTTGGAATCCTTTCCCTCGGTTGTATTTCATGTAGAAAAATATATATATCCTTACAGCAATGCACGGTACATATGTGAGCCATTATTTGGTAAAGAACTAAGATTCCTGTTACTTGTAAAGTAATTTTATTTCTTTTTTTTTTTGTGTGTGTGTGTGTGGTGCTGTCAGTGTTCCTAGCCAGAATTTTGCCATCGGGTTATAGAACCCACCAAAGAAAAGGTCCGTGTGGGCACAGCTGCTGCCAACCATGAAACAGAATTCCTGGTAAGTGGGTTTTTTGGAGGGCGGAGAGGTTTATATCTCAAGACAGGAGTTTGAATATAGACAAAATGTGTTGCTTAGATGGTCAGAGTTGGGTTTTTGGTGGGGTTGCACTGCCTGATGAATAACTCTTGTAAAGATTTCAGCGCTAGGAATTCTGTGGGTATTTCTGTAGTTGTTCCTGTGTACTTTGTGTAGTTGAACCCCACTGACATCACAGTCACGACGGTGTTGTCCCTGTCCCTATTTTCCCTGCATTTCGAAAGCGTTACCGCTTCTGGGTTAAAAACCTCAGTTGAGGGAAAGCACATAAAAGAGGCTAAAGTTGTGCTGAGTTAGTTGTGGCTTTACCAGAACAGATCTAGTTGAGGACCGTGGGAGAGGCGGCCGCTTTAGCTGTGTTTCGGACTGCGATTCAGTTTGTGTCCCAGAGCTCAGAGGCAGCAGCAGGAGAATGGGCGTAACTGGAGTGGCCATGGTGAAACCCCGGCCAAAATCACCTCTAATGTCCAGGAGCTGGGGGTGGTCTAACCTACCGCACTGGAGAAATCCACAATCCTGGAGCATTTCCCCAGAAGCTGGCACCGCTGCATTTCTTCAGCCCACATTTCGTCCCCCCAGCAGTTTCAAGATGTTTAGGACAGAATAACGTGATTTCTGATTTTGGGTGCATCTTTACCTTGTTTTGTCTACTGCTTTTTTTTCCCTTTTTTCCCCTTTCCTGTGGCTTTTCTTGCAGAGCGGGGGCAGAGGATGCGGTGGTGGGCTCGGGATGTAATAGAGAATACGGGAGGTGTCTGGTGCGTGCAGCAGCAAGCAGCTCCATTTTGTTACCAGCCTTGCTCACAGCACAGCTTTATTTTTTGGAACTTGTGGCTTGTGTGTTGCCTCGCTTCACTGTAGAGTTTTCTTGGTGGGCCGTGGCTATCCTGGCTAGGTCGCAGGCTGGGCGAGAGCCAATTCTAACAGCCGAGTAAAACCATAAGCGACAGTGAAGGGAAACAGGGAGCGATGAGTTCTACCAGTCATGGCAATGGCTTTATGAAATTCCTTGGAGGAGCGGTCCTGGAGGACCATGAACCAAAAGCCTCTGCCGTATGGATTCCTACTAAAGAATAAAAATATTATATTAAGCTAATCTTTTGGAAGGTGTAAATGCTTAAAGATGTTTGGTCTCCTGGGTGAAAAAGATTGTTAGAGCAGGTGATGTCTTCTTTTTTGCTCAAAAGAAGAGCTAAAATGATCTGAAGTGAATTTGTCTTCACCACTGTAGCTTGCAGGGCTGTTTGAAGGGGAGTTACGTGATAGCTGTCTTGGCCTTTAGGAGGGGTAAACGAAAGCGTCGCCGCTTCTGGGTTAAAAAACCTCAGTTGAGGGAAAGCACATAAAAGAGGCTAAAGTTGTGCTGAGTTAGTTGTGACTTTACCAGAACAGATCTAGTTGAGGACCATGGGAGAGGCGGCTGCTTAGCTGTGTTTCAGACTGCGATTCAGTTTGTGTCCCAGAGCTCAGAGGCAGCAGCAGGAGAATGGGCGTAACTGGAGTGGCCATGGTGAAACCCCGGCCAAAATCACCTCTAATGTCCAGGAGCTGGGGGTGGTCTAACCTACCGCACTGGAGAAATCCACAATCCTGGAGAAAATCACTGGCTGGAGAAGCCTCCCTGGCTTAGCTGGGTAAGTGGAAAGAGCTGTTTCCAAGTTGTGGTTTATCTACGGGGGTGCGCGTTAGATGAGCTTCCCAAAATCCCTGCCGTTTGTGCTCTTACTGTGTTGCCTCCGGGCTGGCACAGGCTGTTAGACTCATCCGATTTCCTGGGACAGTTGTATGGTGAGAGGAGCAAGACTCTCTCCTGTGCAAACATGTCTAACTGATCATGGATTTATGGGTTTTTTCCCTTCCACCTACTGCACGATTGTTTTAGGTGATTACAGACAAGATATAAAAAAAACAAAGCTGAAAAGAGACTACAAAGCAGTTTGATATGAAAAGCGACAGAGGACTTCTCAGGAAGGAACCTTCCTTTTCTGTCAGCTTGAGTTTTATGCACACCTATGTGACATGCAGATATTCTTAGAAAATACTGAACTAAGCCGTTTGGCAGGGCATTAACTTTGCTGTCCAGGCTGATCAGTGTCCTGATATAAATTGAGCCTCGTGGAGGTGGATTTCCATCACGAGCTGAATGCAGCCTCCCTCATACTTGGTCCAAGGGACAGAATTTGGGTTCAGATGAGCGAGGTTAGCATGCTGTGGTTGAAAGCTTTCAGCACCTTTCTAAAGTATTTTGCTTCTCCCTTTTGGTTTATCATAATGGCCGCGTGGCAAATCCCTTTGAGATTGTTAAACTTCAGTGTTAGAATTTCATTCCAGTTTAACGAGCACCATCTGTTATCAGCCTCTCAAGGCTGCATGTGGTCACAGAACTATAAGTATTTAGAGAGACACACTTCAGAAAGTGGTGGGGGAGAGGTTCAATGAAACCGTGAGACTCTCCCAAATCTGTTTATCTCAAATGTTGTCTTTTTTGCTTTATTTGCTTCCTCACAGGGTGTCTGTCACCTGCCAAATAAAGAAGCTGTAACAGCCTATCGGCGGCAAACCTGACAAGTATACGAGACGAGTGTTTCATTGAAGATGTGCATTCAGGTGCCTCGTCCCGCTCTGAGAACACGGTATTTAGTCCGTACCCAGCTCCTTTGTGTTGTAGGGAAGCCGTTGTACAACAACCCATCTTGTGTTGTTAGTGAGAACGCTGTATCTCAACTCACAACTGCAAAACAGGCTCCTTTATGTCCACTTCCAGAATTATGAGCCGCTTTATCATGCAGTGCTGATGCTGTAACGTTAGCCCTGGGCACGCAGGCCAGCACCATCGCCACTGCTTCAACGTCAGTAATTCACAGGCCGAGGCAGTTGTGCGGTGCTTTCCCTTGATGTATGTCGCCGCCTAGCATCAGGCTTCTGGGAAAATAAATGTACAGAATTCCAAATCTGTGCGCTTCACGGGCAGTAAATCAAGAAGAATGGCTGAGCGGTTGAATTCCAAATGGCTTCTATTCATATTTCTCTTCTGTGTATTTTTCTTTCTCTCTTATTCCAGGCTCACACCCTGGAGAAAAGAATTACTGCAGTGTCCTGTATTTCACAAGCGGTGATATATTCAGTAAGAACACAAGAATTCACGCTGTGGAAATAGGCTGTGCAGTCAGTGTGCCCAAGAGCCACCCCTGGGCGCGACGGGTCAGTTCATGCCTTTGTGCGGGGTGTTTTTCTTAGTTACATCCTCTGTGCGATCCTCCTCTCACCTTACTCTCTCAATGTATTGGAAATGCTTCTGGTAATACTGTGGTTGACTGAAACGCGTCATTGTCTCCGGGCTGACACTGGGTGCCACTGGAGCAGGGAGAGGCAGCTGTTTCCTTACAGGCAGCACTGGCACACAAAGAAATCACCCCTTCAGCCCACCTCACCTGCTTCGGGGAGTTTTAACCTGCAGCTTGGGTATTTTAAAAGATGGAGTGCTGCACAGTGCCACACGGTGCACTGTTTTCCTGTTCTTTTAAACAGGATTTATTTGATGTCCTTCAGTTAGGTTGAGGGTGGGGGGAAGAAGGGAAGGCTGTCTATTTCTCGTTTTAAAATTGCATATAGCTCCAAAGGTAATTAAGTATCTTATTTCCTTAGGCATGGGTAGTTATTAATACTTAATTACCTTCATGCCTGTATGAAAATGTCTGTGGTTTCTGTGCAAATCTGTTCTACTTAGAGCAGTTTGTCTTAACTTCGGCAGCTCAGGGTGGTACCAAGCTCCTACCTTTTAAATCTCACCCGTACCGTACTTGCAGGCGATGCTGGGAAGGCCCTTCCAGTAGAACAGGAAGACAACATCTTTGATTGCCTCCACCGAAGCACCTGCAGCCGAAGGAGAAGAGTGAATACCTGCACATCACCTCGTAACACTAGCATAGTCTTCTGGCAACAGCCAGACTTGAGCGCAAGTGTATATTCATTCCATAAACACTGCAAGAAGCATACGTTGCTGATGTAAGCCCATGGTACCAGGGTAGCATATGAAGACTAAATCTTGAATTACCTCATTTTGCTGTCTCTCTGTCTTACATAAAAGCATTTAAAGCAGATGAAAGCATTTAGTGTACTAAAAAGAGCCTGTGGTGAAGGCAGTACAGTAGTCAGACCCCTTGGAAGAAAGTATCTTGTCATTTGCTCGAGTGCCTAGTACAAGTTTTATCAGAGGACAGTGAATCACAGGCTGCTTTTTTACCCTGAGGAGCAGGAAGTTCTCACTTTGAGACAAAACGTTTTAAGTTTTGACAACTCAGTTTGAAGAAAGTGGGTACTGATCAACGATGACAACACTGTTATTTTTAGTGCAGTAGTGAAGCCAACTAAACAGTAGGGCAATGAAGCTATTTTAGTCTCTTTCTAATGGTAATGGCACTTCGGCTGCGATCACAATTAGAAAAGTCCAGATATTTTTGGAACTGAGCAAGTCTTCTGCTTGTTTCATGTACCACTGGCAAAAGATGATCAGAGTACTGGTATCTTCATGTGTTTGTCTCTGTGCAGACACCCTTTACTGCTTAACGCAATAACCGGGGCAGGCTGTCAAGGAGATAGTGTAGCTAGATCTGTTTTGTCCGTTTAGAGTGTGTAACGATGGTAAAAGCAAGAGGTTGGAAGTCCAAAGCAGTATGATGGCATGTTCAGTGGCTGCAGATTGTCTCATGAAGTGGTGGTGTTATTTCTATACAGTCCCTGAGCTGTAATTTTTATAGCTTTAGAGCCTTTCGGATTGTTCAAGTGAAAGTTTTGCCAATAAAGCTTGTAGCATTAACAACTTGAGTATACAACATACAGAATCTGTGTAGCAGAAGGCAGATTTTATAAATAACGATAGCTCAGATTAGGTGCTGGCAGTAAGTGAGTGTTGGCATTGTGCAGTTAAATTATGAACTTACTCAAATTACGAAATTCGAGACAGGTTTCTCTCCTGTAAGAATATCAGGGAATTAGAAGGATTTTATCAGAATAATCTGTACATTTTTCTTTGAAAATGTGCTTTAAAAATAGGGAAGGTGTACAGAAGGAAGGGGGGTGGAAGAGAAGAAACGTTTTACTCTACTCCCCCTTCAAAAACTGACGGAGAACAGCTATCTAGTAGCAGCACCTTGGAATAGTGATTATGCAAAATAATGTAGTATGACATTCCACCAACTGCTAAACAGCACAGTACTTTTCAAAACACACATTTGGCAGAGGCTTGCTCCTGTGCTGTTTCACAGCTAATCACACCTTTAACTTTTTCTGATTAATCGGGACATCTGAAAGTTCAGCAAGAGAAATGAAGAGCTGAAATGCCTCTGAATTCCCACAGCAAAGGTGGACATTCGCACAATGTCATTATCACAGCTGCTACTGAAATGTCTTTTGTGAGAATGTAAAATGAATATACCACAGAGTCAGACAAAACTACAGAGCTGCTCTGCAATCGCAGGTTCAAGGTCTGACAAGGATGGTGTACTAGATGTCTGAAATGAGCAAATATAAAAAGGAAGTGGGGTGGATGTTTTCTTGACATCTTTCCCAGTTTTAAAAGGAGACATGTAAAACCATTCTTCATGTCTGTGTTGGCTCTTAAAAGCCTTAAGTAATGGGGAAAAAAGGCTTAAAGCTTAAAAAAGCTTAAAGCTTAAAAGCCTAAAATCCTCCGGGGTAATCGCTTCCATTCCAACACTGTTAAATAGCTAAGGGTCATTTTGCCAGAGTGCAAAATGTTGGAAGTATTTTGACTGTACAATTTCTGCTTTTTAAATTAAACTAATAGTAATTCAGCTTACTTGCCTAAGGAGAAGGGAGAGGAATCTCCTAGCAGTCTACCAGTCTATTACTTACTGTGTATCATTCAGGTTTGTAAATAAATAAGCCCGTTCACCAGTACCTGCTGTGGCTGACCTGCTGGGAAGCAGATTTGCAGGGGACCTGGGGCTCCTGGTAGACACCAGCCACCAGCCAGGAACGTGTCCTTGCAGCAAAGGCAGCCAACAGACTGCATTAACGAGTGTTGCCGGTGTGTCCAGGGTGTGATCAGCTCTTGGTGAGATGCCTGGAGTGCTGTGTCCAGGTCTGGGCTCCCCAGAGGAAGAAAGACAGTAGCATGAGTCCGGCAAAGGGCCACTAAGTTATTAAGCGTCTCTCATACCAGCAGAGCGTGAGCACTGGGACTGTTTCGCCTGGAGAGGAGAAAGCTCAAGGAGGAATCTGAGTGTGTATAAATACCTGCTGTTCAGGCTCAAGATGGATCCAGACTCTTCAGAGTGGTGGTACCTAGTAGGGGAAAAAAAAAAAAAAAAAAGGTAGTGGACACAAATTGAAATACAGGAGTTGCCACAAACAAAAAACTATAGTGAGCATGATCAAGCACTACAACAGGATGCCCAGAAAGGTTGTGGGACATCCTTGGAGATACTCAAAACCCAACTGGAGGCAGTCCTGGACAACCTGCTCTAGGTGACCTTGCAGTGAGCAGGGTGGTGGGCTGGACACTCTCAAAGTCCCAACCTCAGCGATTCTGCGATAAGCCCGGGGTAGTTGGGTGTTGTCTGTCATAGAAACTGGTCCCTTCAGCTGTCGTTTACCCTCTTTGGAAAACATTTTCACCTGCTGTGTAGAGACTTTTTATCCAGCATCCAAGAATCTAGTCTGTTTACTGACTAAACTTCCAATATATTGCATGCACTGCATGCAATATATTGCATGTGGAAGTCCTCCTTTTGTAGCTAGGGATTGTTTTCTGCCTCAGTGGGCGTAGCTGCCACATTCACTGATTTAGAAGCAGTGTGCTTTTCTTCCCAGCAAGGTATCTGCTAATGTCTCCCCTACTGAGTTCATTCAGCTGAAACTGGCTGCAACAACTGCTGTATCTGTTGCAGCTTTTAAAACCACGAGGACATACACCTTCAGCGTACCAGTGCAGACTGCCTTTCAGACAATCGGTCGGCCCTGTCCTTCCTTTGTAGCTTCATATTCATTCTGCATAATGAGGTCTCAGAACGTTCTCATTGCACGTGAAAACGTGGAGCTTCCATTCACAGATGTTCTTGCCAGGAACCACCTTCCCTTTATTTACAAAAAAAAAAAAAAATAATAAAAGGAAACGCCTTCCCAAGTCAATACAAAACAGCGCTGTGAAATCGCTGCTGAGGCTGATGTACTGTCACAAGGAGGCAGGCGAGAGCAGCACATAGCCAAAGTGCTCCCGGTACATCGGGGAAGAGGACTAGCGCTGACCTTCCCGAGGGAGTACAAAGAATCCTCCTGGGCGATGGTACACTAAATATTCCTGGTACTGTGTTTGTCCCGGTAGGCTGAAATTCTTTCTCTTAAGATACATCACACAGAGCCCCTTTTGAGCTGTTACCTTTACTGTTTCAAGATGTTAGAATTATCTTGATCGTAGGATTGAGTTGTTCCTTTTGCGTTTGAACCACCCTTTTCAGCAGTTCTTTCTTCAGTTGGGGAAGCTTCTTCAGCCTGGCTACAGACTGCTGCTGTAAACGGAACAGTAGAGCTACAGCGTAGCATTGGTGCAGAGCTTCATGTAGGTGGGCATGTTCAGAGAAAATTAAAATTACAGTACCTAGAGAGAAAAACAACCTATTCTATGCATCACCCCTTTCTGATACTCTCAAATATTCAGAGATCCATTCCTGCATAAATTTTAAAGCCAGAAGTCAATTATTGGCAAAGGTCACAGTTTGTATTTTTAATGTAAGACAACTTGTTTCCCCTTTTTTTTTTTTTTCCTTAGGACATCACGCCTTGATCTAAAAGCTTCAGCTCATGAGGAATGAGCTACATAATTTTCATAAAATTGTCTAATGTAGGCTTTTAAGCAGACAGTTATTTAATCTAGCAGCAACAATCCTGCCCCTGAAGACATCTAAGATGAGACTGCAACAGACTGCACCTCTTCTCTTGGTTAACCAGTCTTCTCCTGGTTAAGAGATTCATCTTTTGAGCTGCCACAGGGATTCTTCCCTCTCAGAACCTCAGGCTGCTCTGCTAGCTGTCTGCTCCGGTCTGTCTGTAGTTCTCTGTGTCCTGGTTGATGCATAGATGCTGAATGAGGTATTTGTTACAGGTGCTGTACCGAGTTACCTGAGGTAAATTCCTATTATCTGCATCCCCATTGTGAGAGGAGGACTTCTGAAGCTCTGGTCAAACTGGTTTCTCTCCTCACTTCTAAACCCTTTCAGTGTGGCAATATGGTGGGACCCCTCTCTTGTTGCATGACCCACACTCTGCCCATAGATCTGGTATAGTACCATCAGATGAAGAGCTTCAAGTTTCCATCAGCTTATAGTACCCAGAAGCCCGACCTGATTCATCTTGAGCACCCCTAGAGTCAGCTTGCCTCTTCATCTGAAAACCCAACAGCTCTGATTGTAGAACTCCTTTGAAAAGGAGCTCTAAAAATTGTAAAGCTCACTCCAAAAGGCAATGAACATTTGAGAGCAGATCCCCTTACTGCATTACTGATAGTCTTTGGGACAGCAGTTCTGTTCTTTGCTTAAGAAATTGCCAACTAGTTGATTTTAATTCAATTGTTACAGAGCATCAGCATGGCATGTGCTGCTATTTGAATAGCATGTGGGAGGAACACAAACACATTACAGAAAGTGCAAGTTTGACAGGGGAACCCAAATATAGACTATGATTATGGGACCATTCTCTGGTTTGTTAGCAGTATGGGGACACAGAGGGGTTTGTACTGGGATCATTATCAGGCTACTCAACCTGTATTGACTTAAATCAAAAATGACACAGAACTGATTTTCACTATCTGTCCTGAGTCTACAGAACTACCATGTTGGTACTTGTTCTTATAGAGAATCATAGAATAGTTTGGATTGGAAGGGACCTTTAAAGGCCATCTAGTCCAACTCCCCTGCCATAAGCAGGGACATCTTCAACTAGACCAGGTTGCTCCAAGCCCCGTCCAACCTGGCCTTGAACACCTCCAGGGATGGGGCAGCCACAGCTTCCCGGGGCAACCTGGGCCGTCTCACCGTGCTAATTAGGAAGAATTTCTTCCTAATATCTCAATCTCCCCTCTTTCAGTGTAAAACCATTCCCCCTCATCCCACGGCTCCCCTCCCTGATCCAGAGGCCCCCCCCAGCTCTCCTGGAGCCCCTTTAGGCACTGGAAGGGGCTCTGAGGTCTCCCCTTTTTCACCTTCTCTTCTCCAGGCTGAACCCCCCCAACTCTCCCAGCCTGTCCTCCCAGCAGAGGGGCTCCAGCCCTCCCAGCATCTCCGGGGCCTCCTCTGGCACTGCTCCAAGAGGTCCACATCCTTCTGATGTTGGACAATGTAATGAAGAGTGATTGTTATTAGCAATACAGGCTAGAGATTGACACTCTTAATTTCTTGATTCTGTATTAATTAATAAGAGAAATACTGCCTGTGAATGTTCCCCATTCATAGAGAGGTGCATAACATGACAAAATGTATTTGGTAGTGCCTGAAGTCTTTAGTTCTTCCTACTTTAGACATTTAGCTGCTCTTTTCAGTGTTGCTTACTGCTTATTATTGAAGATCAAGAACTCTCTCATGTATCTATAACCCTGTATGATTCTTGGCTGTCATTTAATTCACATCAAAACCAGCAGCAGAGCTTACCGCGTTCACATATGCTCCCTGGGCAGCACCTACCATTCTCCACAACCCTCCAGCAGGAGCACAGCAGCCCACCTGACCCTGGGGCCTCAGGAGATACCCTGTCCTTTGGGGTGCCACAGGTGACACCCGTCCCCTCCCTCATCCCCATACAGCCCCCCCACGAGGGCTCCCAGTGCCCCCCTCTCCCCAGGACACACCAGCCTTCACAGCGGCGGCCCTCAGCCACCGACCCCTCACACCTGAGGGCCTGCAGCAGCCTCTCCGTCAGCGACACACCGGCACCACAGTACACAACCACAAGGACGGCTGCAAGCGCCCCAGCAGGGCTGACAGGAGCCACGCAGCACAGACCCGCCTGCTGCCGCCGCTCCGGCCCCTCTGAGGGGGCGCGCGCCTCCCGCCGCGCTTATATAGGGGCGATGCAGCGCGCATGCGCAGAGCGCCACCGCTGCGCGCGCTCCCCCCTTCCGCCCGCCCGCGGCCTATTAATGGGGTCGGTGTTGGGCAGAGCCGCGTTTGCTGAGGGGTTTCCTTAGTATATGGCGAGCCCTACGCGCTCGTGTTTATATATATGTGTGTTTTAACGTACGTATATCTTTAGCAGCTTCTTGCTGCTAGGGTTGCAGTACGATACTCGGGGGGTGGTTAAAACACGCTGTGGGGGACGCGCAGCAATTTTTTTCGCCTGCGTTAGATAAAAACGCAATTAACTCGCGTTGTTCGGTGAGATGCTGCGTTCTCCCATTTACCCGAGCGTTTGAAACGGAGGCGGGAGACTTGAGTTTGCGGCAAGCAGCGCTTCAGGAGGCTCCCGGGATCGAGGCGTTTGGCCGCAAAGGCGCAAAAATGCGGTGAGAGAAAATCGAGGAAGAGGCTGAGGTAAAAAGGGCGGTGCTGTCCCTTCCCGGGCAGGGTGGAAAAGGAGGGGGAAAAAAATACAAAAGTGAAGCTTCCCATACCGGGAGTCGAACCCGGGCCGCCTGGGTGAAAACCAGGAATCCTAACCGCTAGACCATATGGGAGGCGCTGAGGGGTGGTGTGTCCGCCGGCCCCATAGCTCCACCTACCCCCCCGCCGCTATCGCCACAGCGCCCCTGCTGCCAGAACAGGGCTGCCCGCACCCAAGATGGCGGTCGGTGCTTCCCTGCCGCCCCGCCCCTTTCCCTTCCCCTCGCCTCGCCCGGCCTCGCATCACATGACGGGAGGGGGGCGCG
>NW_009647673.1:222882-225354 GCF_000708025.1 Charadrius vociferus
GGGGGGGGGGGCTTCAAAACTTCCCCCCGTGCCGCCTGGAGCAGGAGCTGTCAGGTGCCTGTCGCGGTGGAGGCTGGGGGGAATTCTGTCGGTGTGGGAGAGCTTCCCCTTTTGCTGGGTGCTGCTGTGGGTGGGATTTGGGTGTTGGAGTGAAGCCTGTAACTGAGTAGAGCAATGTAAGAAGGTGGTCTTCTCTCTGTAGGTGGGTGATGCCAAGCACAGCCATGAAGAAAAAGGTAAGAACTGAAAGGAGGATCCTTTGCAGTTGGGTTTTCCTTCCCCATCTGCATTTGGTAACGTCGCTGTGTTCTTTGGTTGTCAGCTGCCTCTAAAGACTGTCAGAGTCAGCAGATGCATCCTTTGCTTAAAGTGGTAGAAATCAATATCGGGTTTGAGTTTATTCGCTGGCCTGAGTGGTGGGGCAGGCTCGCCGCAGAGCCGTCCACGGTAACTGCTGTGTGAGTGTCTCTGGTACGTGTTGCAAAACCCTCTGCTCGCTGCCCGCCTCCCGCAGCGCCAGGGAAGAGGAATGCTCCAACCTGCTTTGCTGGACGGTGGGGAGACACTTCTGGAGTGTTACAGAAACTCGTGCAGGGAGCCTGTGATTCACTGAGAGCTCCTGGGAGGGTGAAACTTAACACACAGGGAAGGAGTAGCATTTTTACTGAGAATCCAGGAGGGGATACTCCAGCAGTAAGCATATTCAAAGTCATTAGAGCGGTTGCGTAGAGAATATACGGCTGTCTGTCCGTTGTGTGCTAGGATTGGGTTTCCTGCCTGGCCCTACGTGTCGGTGTCTGAGCCCTTTGAAGGGCTTCTGCAGTCTAAAACCTGGGAACTGGGTTCGCCTGTAGGCTGCCCTGTGCCTCGGGGCCATATTGAGTTTCTACGTGTGCTTTTTCTGCAGGCGGTATGAAATAAGAGATGCTGATGTTGTCTCTTTCCGCCCTGTGCGTAGCTCAGGGGAGAAAACAGCGTCGCTTTCCAGGGCTTTGCTCCGGAGAGGCTGGAGGGTGTGACCTGCCCAGACCGCCTCTCTGCGGAAAAGTCCTTATTACCAAATCATGGTGGCGTGCGGTCAGCTTCTTTTTGGAACGGGCGCTCGCCAGCCTGTGAAACATTGCAGTCACTCTCAGAAGGTTAACTTGTGGAAACAGGATGGTGCAATTCTGCCTCTCCTGTTTTGCCCTGAGAGTCTGGCAGCTGTTGCCATGCAGTCGCGGAGAGAGGTTGGGAGTCAAACAAATGCCTTCCCAGTTAGCGTTTGGCACTGGTGCGGGCTGGGCAGGCAGAATCGGGGCAGTTGCACTCTCGTTAAACCTATCCTTGATGATACGTTTTCAGAGCTGTTGCCAAAGGCTGAATTTGACTTTGTAACTGGAACTTGTTTAACAGCTGTTTCTGTGAGCAAGTCTGTGTTGGCTGTCACTGTTGGGTTTTTTTTTTTAAATTTTTATTTTTAGATCACAGTGTAGAGTCTTGCCTTGTGTGACTGTCTCCCCTCTTCCCTGCCCCAAGCCTCATGACAAGAAAGACATTGAGGCGCTGGAGCGTGTCCAGAGAAGGGCAACGGAGCTGTGAGGGGTCTGGAGCACACGTCTGGTGAGGGGCGGCTGAGGGCCCTGGGGGTGTCCAGCCTGGAGAAGAGGAGGCTGAGGGGAGACCTTCTCGCTCTCTACAGCTCCCTGACAGGAGGGGGGAGCGAGGGGGAGTCAGTCTCTGCTCCCAAGGAACAGGTGAAGGGACAAGAGGAGATGGCCTCAAGTTGCTCCAGTGGTGGTTTAGGACGGATATTAGGAGAAATTTCTTCCCCGAAAGGGTTGATCAGCACTGGCACAGGCTGCCCAGGGCCGTGGTGGAGTCCCCATCCCTGGAGGGATTTAACAGAGGGGCAGCCGTGGTGCTGAGGGACGTGGGTTGGTGGTGGGTTTGGCAGTGTGAGGTTGATGGTTGGACCTGATGATCTTTAAGGTCTCTTACAACCTAGACGATTCTATGATTCTAAATCATCCCCTAGCTGACTAGCAAAGGTGCTACCTCTTCTTTGGCCTGACGATCTGCAAACTGGACTCTGGAGTCACATGTCTCCCCCACATGATAGCCTGGTGCACTTAAAGTGGGCTGTCCCATCTGCTTTTAACTTTTTGCTGGTCTTCTGACGCATGAAACTTGAAATGTAACTCGTATCTCACTTCTGTCGGGGAAGAGAAACCGAGCCATGTTTCAAGAAGAAAAAGGGTGAGATTAGGAGAGAAGTAATGGGTGGACAGTCTCAGCGCCGAGTAGGCAAGGGGTTGTTCCCAGCCTGGTCTTAAAGGCTTGCGATAAAGCTGTTCTTTTGTCTTGGCAAAGTCCTTTGCTGTCATCAAAAACATTGAGCCTTCACCTGTGGTGCAAGTGCGTTTGGAAAGCACGCGAGGGCAAGGGGCTGGGGACTGGGGAGGCTGCAGCAGCTTTGGGAGCGGCTCCCGC
>NW_009647673.1:225434-232919 GCF_000708025.1 Charadrius vociferus
GGGCTCCCCTCCCTGGGAGGTGGTCGGCAGCCCATTGAAGGACCGGGATTGTGGTGACTGGAAGGGCAGAGATTCCTGAGAATGGTGGGGGGCATAGTTTAAGAGTGCAAACAAGGTGGAAAGGTTTTCAGTCTGTCCTCAATTCGGTGACCACGCGTAGCAAGGAGGTGAGGATGTCTGTCTCCTGCTTTCCCAGGCATGGTACTCTTCTTTGCCTCTCTCTTTTGATACGATCACATCTCAAGTATGTTGGTCCCGTGTTCTGGTGGCTTCGGCAGGAAGATGTTAACCCACAGAGAGCCGTGGGGGACTTGGGGTTCTGTGGTAGCTAATTCCTTCTCTTTTTTTTTTTTTTTTTTTTTTTTCTTCCCAGGTGCTGCTGATGGGTAAAAGTGGGTCTGGGAAGACCAGCATGAGGTCCATTATCTTTGCAAACTACATCGCCAGGGACACGCGGCGCCTGGGTGCCACAAGTAAGACTTCTCCTGTTTGAACTGCAAATTTCTCAGGGCTCAAAACGCCATCATTAAAGGGGTGAGGCTGTTCCCTCCAGCAATCCCTGCCTCTCCTCCGCTCTGGGGTGGGCGGGTGGGTGTCTGCTGGTCCTCCCGGCTGCCACACCTCACAGGGAACTTCACTCCCGAGTTCAGCTGAGGGCAGGTAGGAAGTTGGAGTGAAAGGGAAGGCAGCACTGGGTTCAGTTTTGCTGCTTTATTGAACTTTTATCCTTAACTCTTTTTTTTTTTTTTATCAGTACGCAGCCTTTGCTGCAGCTACACCTGTTATGGGAGGAGTGTTCAGAGCCTCCTCATGGTCCTCTTGTTGGTGAAGCTTTCCTGTTGTTAGCCAGCTGATGGTTGGCGCAGTGGGAGATGCAGTGATCTTGCTGCGCGCCCGTGGTTTTTGTGGGATGATACACTAGGCTTAATTAGGGTCTTCTGCCTCTTTTTTTTTTTTTTTTTTTCCCAAAGCCACTGATCTGAAAAAGCAATAAGTGATTCCTCTGAAACAGGGGTATGGATTGTCAGGATCTAACGTTCCTCACTGGGAAGCATCTGTGAGGACTTCGTGTCACGGTTTGGTGACATTAAACTTCCTCTCTGCTGTAAACTTGGCCTGCTTGTAAAGTTTACAGTCTTTGTGTTACTGATTTATTTTTAAGGCTTGCTTAAGGCCTTGCAGAGTGTGCTGGAACTAATGTCGTTCTTAAAATATCACAGAGATCAGAGAACATGTTGTTAAAGGGGAACCACCTGCTGTGCTTCTCAGGAGAACAGTGTCCTGGGTAGAGAGCAGGAAGGCTTGAATTACTCTGGGAACTGTCTTTTTCCGTAGCGCCTTCAGCTACTGATTTACGTGCAACGGTATTGTTTAGATGGGATTTTACAAATTGTGGGCCGTGTTGTGAAGAGTGGCATTTTTGGCTGCCGGAGGAGGTAGCTCTGATCTGGGCGTGTGGCACAGCCGGTAAACTCCTGTTGTCTCTTTCCAGTTGATGTGGAGCACTCCCATGTTAGATTTCTAGGAAACCTGGTATTAAACCTGTGGGACTGCGGAGGGTAGGTACTGTTTATTCTTTTGCTTTTGAAACCGTTGGGGGTTAGCTCTGGGGAGTAAGGCTGGGGATGTAACAGACAGAGGTCCTCCTGCCCCCGAGGGATGAGGATGCTGTTTGTGTGTGAACATGTGTGGAGGTGGGTGGAAGAGGTCGGCACAATTACACTGTCTCTTGGGTTATCGCTACGTAAAAGGAGCAGCGTGTAGGTCCACCCTTCCCTTGCTGGCTGCTTTCTTCTGCTGGCACAAAGCCTGAGCCCTTCACCTGGGCTTTCTCCTGAGGCGGTGGGTGGTGACGCTGGTTTCAGAGTTGCTTATCACCAGCTTGATCCAAACGGGGCATGTGTTGAGAAGCGACGCTGAAGGTTGACAGTGATCCTGTGGCTCCTGGAAGCAGCTTTTTTGAAGAACGCTCTCCCGCTGACAGAGCCCCAACAGAGCCATCCGACTTTGTTAAGCTTCAGCAGCTCTCGTGTCCTCATGTGTTGTCTGAGCCACATGCAGCAGAAGTTAAAGGAGATTTAAACGCTGTAATAAGATGCCACGCTGATGGGTTTGGTTGTGTTTTACCTTCTGCTGCTGTGGCTTTTTTATACGCAGCTCTCCAAAAGCCAGTCCGGGTCCAGAAGCACCGTAGCTCCGTTTGCGCGGGACACCGAGCAGTGAGCTGTGATGTGAGGGAAGCATCGGCTTCCTGTGAGAATGGGGAGCAGATGCTCTTCAGGAGCATCCAGCTTGGCTTGGTTGGAAGTACTTAGGGAGCCTTATGTCATGGGGAATATAGCCACCTGTGGGGCTCTTGTCTAGACTCCTGTGATGGGGTCTCGAGCTCAAAACGCAAACCTTGCCTTTCTAGCAGGAGGTGTTTTACGTGTAGCACCTCTCCTGACAGTGCTAAGCAAGACCTGGTTGCTCTAATGGACATCTCTCTGCTTCGTTGCTCTGCTCCTTCTCAGGCAGGACACCTTTATGGAGAACTACTTCACCAGTCAGCGGGACAACATCTTCCGCAACGTAGAAGTCCTCATCTATGTCTTCGATGTAGAGAGCCGTGAACTGGAGAAGGACATGCACTACTACCAGTCATGCTTGGAGGCAATTCTTCAGAACTCTCCTGATGCAAAGATCTTTTGTCTAGTGCACAAGATGGACTTGGTGCAGGAGGATCAGCGGGATTTGGTGAGAGGCTGATAGTTGCCATAGAAATGCTTTCAAATAGAACATCTTTTGACTGTGTTGACGCATTGTGATTTCATACTTCAAATACAACCCCATCGGCACTGTTCCTAGAAGGGTTCCTCAGATGTTAAGAATTGTCAAAGCCCTCTAAGCTTTTTCTGCCTTTTCTAAATTGTATGTCATTACTACCTCTTGCGTATAATCTAGTGGAAAACAGAACTAATGATTTTTAGTGACAACTATGCTAAGGCTTTTCTTTTATAGCACTGGTTCTAGTACTTTCACCAGACCTTGGCTTCAGAACAGCGGTAGAACTGAAAGAAATCGGGTGACCTTAAACTCACTGCTCACCATCTGGATGGCTTTGTGGATGGTGGTGGTGATGGTGATGGTTGGTTTCTCTTTAGCTGTTGCTTTCAGTCCAGCGTAGCCTCTGTTCTAAAGTGTAACAAAATGAAAAAAAAAAAAAAAGAGATTGAAACTTTCCCAGTTGCCTTGAAGGTGGTTTCTGTCAGTTGATGCTGTTCTCTGTCAGTTTGACCCACCTGCCCAGAGATCACCTCTTAAGCACTCCTCTGCCCCAGCAAAGGCAGGGGATGCACCTTTCAGAGATATTTGGTGTGTTCTGTTCTTCTCGGAGGTTTTGAAAGGTTGCGAGGAGATGGGAAGGTGTCGAGTTCCTGCCAGCCTTGCTTTTTCAGCCTGGACTGAAAAGCAACCTACTCCCGATACCAAAAGGAAAATCAGCTTTGTAGGTTAGACAAGCACATCCCTGGCTGCTCGGCCGCTCCCTGGCTTGCAGCGAACTTGGGGGCTCCTTTAGGCTGTTGGCTTTTGGCTGAATTAGGAAGTCTTACTAAACTTTCTTCTCATTCCTGGTGAGTATGTGCCTGGGCAGCTGCAAAGGAGGCGGCGCGAGGTCCTGTGGTTGAAACCACCCCCTGACCTCCCCACGTAGCCAGACTCCCTCCACATAGCAGGTTGGCTTCAGATCTCTCCCGCTGCCTGAGTGTGGTGATCCTCTTCCAGTTTTAGTTCTTCCCTCCAGCTCAGTGCAGAAAGAGCTCAAAGAGCTTCTCACAGGGTTGATTCAAGGAGCTTTTCCTCACTTCCATCTGCCTTCCCCCCAGACTGAAGGATGAGTCTAAAATTGTCTTGATGCTGTTCTGTCCAGATTTGTTTTGGGACTAGTAGGCAAACGCTGGTTTTGTATAGTTGTGCAGACTCCAGCGAGGTCCTGAAGTGAGGAGTAGATGGAAGAGGGGCCTCACTTCAGATATGCTTTCAGCGCGTATCATTGCCCATCCATCAAGATCTGTTTTAAAGTATCTGCTTCTCAGAAGAAGGTGCAAATGCTGGGCCAAATCGCTCTCTCTGTAAGTCTTATTGAAGGCTTTGGTATCCCAGGACCCAAGTGGTAGGTGTCGGCCTACGCAGCATTTCATGAAGATTGGTTAATGTCCCGAAAACCAGTAAACTGAGGTGAACGCGGTCATCATGTCTTCCCCTGCTGGGGCACGTTGCTGGCTGTCCTGCTGCTTTTTTAGCACTTCTGTAGGAGCCTGGCACGAGGCTGGCTGCTCTTTGCCGTTCCCCCTGTTCCCCTTTTTTTTGTAACCATAACTTCTAAGGGCAGAGTATGGTGTGAGAAGAGAAGACATGCCTCAGATCTCCTCATATTAATAAACCTCGAGTGCTTTCTTCCTATCCTGTTCTCAGTGACGGAGCTTCTTGCCTGTGACTGGGGACTTGTCAAAATTTAGGTCCTCGGAGACACTCATGCGTGTCCGCTTCCATTCCCACTCCGCAATAACCCGTAGTTATTTCAGCTTTGAGTCTCAGTCAGATCTGTTGCGAGACAGCCATGGTCTGCTCGTCCCCGCTGCGCCAGCGGAGGGGGCTTTCTGCCAGCCTGTCCTGGCCAGCGGGCTCTGCTGTTGTCTTTTCTCCCAGTGCTGCAGGTACTCGAGGGCTGTTTGCAATGCACGCTGTAAATGCAACGCAGCAGCCACACCGAAGACAGAAATAGTTACACTCAACTGCTAATCTTTTTTTTTTATTATTATTTTTATTTCCCAGATTTTTAAAGAGCGTGAGGAAGACTTGAAGCGCCTTTCCCGTCCCTTGGAATGTGTTTGTTTTAGAACTTCCATCTGGGATGAAACACTTTACAAGGTTTGTACAGATTCCTCTCCGTATCTGCCTTCCCCCCTCCCACTTGAAAACACGAGCATGAGGAAGGCGAGTGGTTTGTTGCTACTGGTTACTAGTCACTGGTTAGTGACTGGCCTTTTTCAGTTCTGCAGCAGCTGCTTCTGTTGTAAATGGCATCAGAGCATCCTGGTTTTAATTAGAAAAAGTAAAACCCCTCCACATGTTGGAGTCGTGGTGTCGGCGTGTTAACACTGCTTCAACACTTTGCCTGGCTACTTTAGAAAGAGCTTCTGCCTCTCTTAGTCCTGTTTATCCAGCGTGGATAATTGTTTCCCGTGCTTCTCTGCAGCACTGTTAAAAGATGAGCATGTACCCTTTTGGGAATTTGCTTTGCTTTCAGAAGGGAATGGGGTTTTTTGCCGTCGCTCTTGACTGCAGTGCCAGAGGTCTTCGAGGTGTGTGAGGGGTGAGTGCTCCCTGGGCTACTCTGGTGGCAGATGATGGCTATCATTGCCAGCTAATGCTGATGAGCAGTGATGGTAGCTGAAGAACGACTGGTGAAGGTCAATGAATCACTGAAAGTGAGGACCGTTTGGCTCTTTCTCTTCACTTGAGGGAGACTTTGGATGGCAATTTTCACCGTCCTGGCAAATCCATCCAAAGCCGTAGCAAATTCCCGTTCCTTCAGAGTGTGCTGTGTTCGGCTGAGGCTGATACAGTACCGTACGCCAGATATCACTCTTCACAAAGCACGTGCCCAGCTCCCTCTAGAAATTGGCCTTCCCGAGCAGTGGCATACCCTGTCATCCTGCTGGCATCCCTAACGTTCATCAGTTATGCTGGTTACCCTATTTGAGGTATTCCAGACAGAGCCCTGCTGGAGCTCTTCAGAGCTCCTGCTTTTGGTTTGGGCTTTTAACGTTGAGTTTGGGAAGTGGGATGGTAGGAGCGTTTGGTAAATATTGGGTACTTGGTAAACAGGAGACGCAAATATCCATCCTGACTCCCAGTGGGGGAACATATGGTCAGGCACTGGTGCAAACCCGGAGCAGTAGGTAGGCGGTGAGGTGAAGCTGAGCTTAGAGGACCCGAGTCTGAATGGGGACAGATGCCTGTTACAGCGTCCTCAGTGCCTTCTGGGCTTGTTCCTGACTCGTTGGGTTAGATTAGAGCTTTCTGTTCCCACCAGCTGCCAAGTATCCATCTGCACGTTGACCTTGCTAAAGATTTAAAAAAAACTCTGAAAACTTGAGCAGGTTTATCTGGGAGCAGTAGGTAGAAGCATTGCCAGCTTAAAATGAGGATGATTTAAGCCTGTTTAATAGTATTCTAGTTTCTCTGTGACTGTTGTGGAGAAGAACTTGACCTAGTGAAGAATTCACTCAGGTCTGGGGTGCCACTGGTGGTCTCCTCTGTAGGAGAGATACCTGGACGCGGAGGTGGGAGAACCTTCTCAGTCTTGCCCAGGCTATCGATACGCAGAACTGCAAATCATCAGGTTTTGAGCACATTTCATAACAAAAGGATGAGGCAGAGTAGTGTTAATGCAGCCCTTCTGTTGTGTCTTTCTTTCTTGGCAGGCTTGGTCCAGTATAGTCTATCAGCTCATCCCCAATGTCCAGCAGCTGGAAATGAACCTGAGGAACTTCGCTCAGATCATCGAGGCAGATGAAGTGCTTCTGTTTGAGAGAGCCACGTTCCTGGTGAATACAGCAGCCCTGCCCTTCGGGTTCCTCTGCCCAGCCTGGGACGGAGCTCCCTGGATGGAAAGTGCCGTTGTGGCAGTAGCCTAAAGAGAGGTGCCAGCGCCAGGCGGCAGAACGCTCTGATCCAGGCCTTGTGATAGTGAAAGTAGCTGATGGGCCTCCACGGCTCACGGGACTTTCCCAAAATTTCCACTTCTAGCAGTTGAACTCAGGGCTCGATGGGTATTTCCCTCTTCCAAGCTGTGAGAGGGTTTCATATCCCCATGCTGTTGTGAGCCGTGGGACTTTTTGGATAATTCCTTTCTGCATAGGTTCTGCAAGAACCTCCTTTAGCGTGAAATAAGCCTTTTCAGTTCCTCCTGGCCTGGCATTTTAACTGGTCTTGATTTCTTTTTTTGTTGTTGTTGTTGTTTTGTTTTATTTGATGCTCTACAAACCCTGAGTATGGATAGAAGATCACAAGCGAATGCATTGCGGTGGCTTTCAGAGTTGCCGGCTGCGTAGTAACTGTGTGTCCGATCTGTTGTCTCTGCAAGGTACAACGTGTCGGTTAAAGCCACCGTTGCTGCTTTTCTGTCCATACTCTCGGTTTCTGGATTGGTCTCTTCAGACTTTGCACCAAAACTCCTGCTGACCCGAAGGAAGGGTTTTGAACTTTTTTTTTGGTTTTTTTTTTTTTTGAGTGCTCTCCTTTGATGGCCACATGTCTGCTTGTGAAATGAGGGGGGGAATGTGGAAAGGGAGCCATTACTTTTCTCACTTCTTAAACTATCAGAAGTAAACACCTGCCATTTCTGGCAAGTTCTGCTTTTTGACCTTTTTGGAGATGATAAATAGTTCCACCTTGGTGGTGTGTAACAGTACTTTCATTATAAGTACTTTTTTTTTT
>NW_009647673.1:232962-238594 GCF_000708025.1 Charadrius vociferus
TTTATATATTTTTTATATATATATATATAATTGTATATTCCTTTTTCTGAATTTATATTCAAATCACAGTAACAGAAAGACCCATCTGGAAAGTTAAGGAACGAACTTGCATACAATGAAGGCTTTGATATGAATGTAATCCTTGACTCTGGCTAAACCTGTACTTGTATGAATAATCGGGCAGGTTTAAAAAGTGGGAAGTACGTGATGATCTTTTTAAGGTGCTCAAGGGGAAACAAAAAACCAACCCACCCCAAAAAACTTTGTTCTCGCATGTTAAATGCGACTCCGTAGGTAGGAAAGAGTTTAACGTCCTCGCACGAGGGCGTCTGAGGCTTCCAGGGGCCGTTGGTTTCGTGATTAAGAGCTTCAAGCACGCAGCACAACGTTTTTAAAATGTTCCTTTTTGCTTTTCTATGGGAACAAAGATGACGTAACTGTTCGATTGTGTGCCGTTCCCCTTGCGCAGTAAATGCAGTTCTCGGCCCGTTAGCTAACTGGGCTGAAGGGTTCAGATCTGTAGGCCACCAGCCTTGTGAAGAGGGTCGGGGAGAGCGAGCTGTGCATCACGCCGCAAGCTTTCCTAAAAACTCTCGATCCCGGGAATGTTTGCAGCCAGGCGCTGAGGCCGGCGGGGCGCTGCTGGATGGCTGCGTGGGAGGAAGAGGAGGGGAACGGCTCTGAACGCAGGCGGCTTCGCGCCGGCTTGGGCTGACTCAGTTAACTGATGGAGAGAGAAGTCCCTGGGAAACCAGCCGCCTGGGTTCTGCTTTTCGTAGGGAGGAAGGGCTCGCGTTGGCTTTGAGAGCAGCGCAGTGCGTCCTGCGTGCTGCAGAACGGGAAAGTTTCTCAGGTTCAGACCTGGAGAACCTGCAGCATGATAGACTTAGGAAGGAAAAGCTATTCCAGCATCTGCCAAGTGTCTCTTTCCCCTACCTGAGGTGAGGCTCTTGCCTTTTTTTTTTTTTTTTCCGCTTTTTTCCTCTCCGTGCACTTTCTTTTTCTTTAAACCAAGATTTGGATTGTTGCCAAGTTGGAGTATTCCGACCTCAAGTGGACAGTCGCATCTTTTGCGTGTCACGCGTACCTGCATCGCCTGTGAGAGGCTTCCTGGTGATTATGAGTCTTGTTCTACCATGAAAGCACCACAGGTGGTGTTGCCAAGAGTTTCCAAGATTCAATTAGCAAAAGGCAAAGGGAATCCCCGTCCCGGTCACCACCACCCGTTTCTGTAATAACTGTTGAGAAACCTGCGCTGAAATAAATTCCTGACTGCACTCTGCCCTCTCTCTCTCTCTCTGCCTTCCAGGTCATTTCTCACTATCAATGCAAAGAACAGCGGGATGTCCACAGATTTGAGAAAATCAGCAACATTATTAAACAATTCAAGCTAAGTTGCAGGTGAGCTGGTTTAATGATGAGGTGGGGAAGATGCCTCAGCAGGTATTGCGGCTTCATCCAGAAGCACGGAGGCTCTCCAAATTCCTACTAGTTCGACGACTCCGCGGCAGCTGCCGTAGTTAAACTGCGCCGTCTTTAAACACAACTGAGTTAATTGTTATCTTTTGTACCTTCCTCCTTTGCGGATGCTTGAAAGAGGTTTGTTTTGAAACGACCGTTTTCTTCTCAGTCTCCTTCTCCCGGGCAAGGTGGGGAAGTTCCAGGACTGAGCCGATAATTTAGTTGAGAGTCAGCAGGGCTGCGGCAGGTCAGGTGGAGAGCTTTTGCTTCAGCCCCTGCGCCACAGCGCTGGTTGGGGAGGACGAGGCGTGCAGACGCTGCTTACCGGTATTTCCATTGGAAAAGTGGAAAGTTTTTTGCTTTGGAGAAGTTTGGCTTTTGAGCAGGCTCCAGGGTCCGCGGTCTGTCGGTAATACCTGCAAGCGGTGGGAGCATGAAGAGGTTGGAGGAGCGGCTGCATGGTCTACAGAGCCGTCTCCAGATGTTTTGGTTCTGTACTTATTTCTACTGCTTATCCGCAGAGTGTTCAGCTGTCCCTCTGATGGCCGAGCTGGCACGTCCGTGGGCCAAGGGACGTTGACTCCTTGGGCGCAGACGCGGACAGCCAGTGGGGTTGTAGAACTGGAGTTACCGTCTCCATTCAACGCGCAGATCCGTTTATATTGTTTTCCTTTAGCCTAAACCTGAAGAGTTTTTTTTTTCTTTTTTGAAACGAACCAAAACCAAACAACAAAACTCATGGCCGCACCTGGTGCTTCTTGCCAAGTGGGGGCTCAAACACTTCTTTGTTACCAACAACTCAAATAACGGGATGTTGTCTCTGTGGGCTCAAAAGCTGTCTGAGCAATGTTACAGTAATAGTTCATTTACTCTTTCTTTTTTTATTCTTTTTTCTTTTTTTTTTTTCTCCCCTCTTAGTAAGCTGGCAGCTTCTTTCCAGAGCATGGAGGTCAGGAACTCTAACTTTGCTGCTTTCATTGACATCTTTACATCAAATACATACGTGATGGTGGTTATGTCAGACCCTTCAATACGTAAGTTGAAGCAAAGATGAACCTCTGGCTTGTTTTCCTTTGCGGGGACGAGAAGCCGGCGAAGTCCAGTTTAAACTGCGTTTCTCTTAGAAAATGACAGAGACCGGGCAAAGCAGTCAAAATGATTGTAATTAAAAGATGGAGAGGGATCTACTGTCCCGCTGGTTTGCCCAGTCTGAGCCAGAGGGTGGAGGAAAGTGGTTAAGAAGTGACTTTGCGGAAGGCGAGAGACGTCTGCCTTTGCCAGCCGAGCATTTTGTTGCCGGCGGGTGGAGAATCGTAGCGGCGGTGGGGAACCACTCTTAACAGATGTGACCTGATTTAGTAGGTCGTGCCTAATAACCTATTTTGGGCCGTTCTGATCTGGCCAGCCCCAGTGATATTAATTTTTTTTTTTTTTTTTCTCATGAGGAAGCAGAGACGGATCGTAGTCGAGTCTTCCCTCTTGCTGCCTGGGCTGCCGTGGTGGGCGAGGACTCTAATTATAGCAGCATCTATTTATCTTAAAGAAGCAACTGCAGCCAGCGGCGCCAGCCCTTGCAGGCACGGGGCGACTGGTTAACTGTTTACACAACTCCAGTTGAAACCGCTCCTGTTAGGATTTGAGGATCCAGGACAGCTTACAGCGTTGACGCCTCCTGTCCTCCTCTTTTCGAATGGTTTACTGAATTAGGGCAGACCCGTGGGAACCCCGCCATTGAATTCCCCAGTGGGAACCCCGCGACTGAATTACCAGCCGCGATATCATTGCGCCGGAGGAGCGGCGAGCGAGCGGCGGGGGGGACTCGTGGGGCCATCCCCCTGAGCAAACCGCTCCACCGTAGTTCGCTCTCACCTTCTCAGACCTTCTCACGCTCTCAGACCTTCTAGCGTGAAATTTTGCCCAGCTGGGGAGCGGAGGGGGGGGAGGGACAACAGATGCTAAAACAAGAGAGTTTGCTGAGGGGTGACATGGCTTTTAGGCAGCACTTAACTCCCGAGGACTTGGTTACTCACACCCCTTTTAACTTTTTTCTGTTTCTTTATATCTCCCCGGTCCCTTTTCCGTCCCAGCTTCTGCGGCTACGCTGATCAACATCCGCAACGCCAGAAAACACTTTGAGAAGCTGGAGAGAGTGGACGGACCAAAGCACAGCCTGCTCATGCGCTGAACGTCGGCCGAGGCGCACGCGGTCTTTGGGGGGAGAAAAAATGAATTGGAACTACTTATTTTTAGGAGAATCTAACAATGTCGGTGTCTTTGTTGGGCTTTGAAATGAGTGTGCTGCTTTATTTTTTCTCCTTTTTAACGTTGGACACTAGTCACTCGGAGAATGTCTGGATACACTGCGGACCTTCACAAAGAGACTTCCCTGGCGCATGGGGTTGGGAAGAAGTAAGGACGGGTGACGTGCACATGGTCTCGTACTCCTGGTTGTCGTAGTGGCACGCGGCACAGCCGTTTTGGATGTTTTGCTCCCGGGTGATCGTTTAAGTCACAGGAATTGGAATATTTACCGTTTTACTGGTTGGTTGCTAGACTATGTTTATAAATTTCTCCTTGTCTTCAGTCATGAAAATAAATTTTTTGCTACCAGGGATTTCGGATCCGAGAACTTTGGAGAGCGGGTTTTCTTTCTTCTAAAGCCGGGGGCAGCTTTGGCAAGCGGATGTGTAATAGCTGCGTTTCTCCTTTCACCTTATTGAGGGGGGGGTTGTTGACCGAAGGCCCGTCCAGAGTTTCGTTTAAGATAATTATTATTTTTCTTTCCCCACACGGAGGCAAAATTCACTCGGCAGGTGAAGCAGTCACCTGGCGTTGGCCTCTTTACGCTTGCCGAAGCGATGGAAAGATCTCAGTAAATAAAAAAGGGGCCAAAGATCCTCATTGACCGAGCGGTGAGATAGTCCTGGGGCTCCTGGTCTTCGTCCTGGTGAGCCGGAAGGGACCGGCGCGGGCACGAAGGAGCGCAGGAATGTGGTGGTGGTGGGTGGTGTGCGCATGAGCTATATTAGCTATGTTTACAACGAGCCAGTTGGACGGCGTTTGACACCGATGTTATTTGACGTTACTGTCTTTTTTTTTTTTTTTTAATGACTTTTTTTGTGTGTGTGCGCGTTTCCATTAAACGTAGGACCAACAAAAGCACTGTGAATTAGGGGAGTCTGTGGTGTGCTGGGTGGGAGCTGATGCTCGTTGGCATCTCTTCTGCTTTTTTTTTCCTCTCTTGCTGCATCAAATTACTATGTAAAAAAAAAAAAAAAAAGGGGGGGGTGACTCTGAACCCGCCTCTCCGCTTTGGATCCTCGAAATCGTGCTTTCCCCCCGCGCCCCCGCGTGCTGGGAGGGGACGAAAAACCTGACAGGGTGAATCCGTTATGTGAGAACGGGGAGCTGAAGGGCACGTCTCGGGCGGAGAGCTGAGGATGGGCTCCGCGCAAAGTCTCCCATCCCTTCTCCATCTTCACGGCGTTAAACACCCGCGTCTTGCACCGCCTACTCAGCAGATGCGTCGGTGCCGGGTTGGGGCCGGGTGTGTTTTTCCATGAGAATCCTCAAATCCGCATCCCTGCGGGAGAGGAACTTAGAGAGATTCCTATTAACGATTCAGGTGCCGGAGTTTCTGGAGAAGTTGCGGATGGGCTGGAGATGCCGCGGAAGGTTTCCGCTTGTCTTCGGTGTTTGTAGGTGTGGAATACGGTGCCGGTCCTGGAGCGGGAAGAGCAAATCTCACCCACGTTGACGTTGGGCTGGAACAAGCCAAAAGGTGACTACGGTTTCCTCTTGCGAGTGCTGCCCCACCGCTTGGACAAGCTCAGTCCCTGCTCCCACTCCGGGCGGTGGAGGAACTTCATGGCTTTCCGCACCCAAACCCAGCAAGAGGATGAGTTGCTGCTGCCACGTGTGCTGTGGGACCCGCAGGAGCATCACCTCCGAGGGATTACCGGGAAGGGCTCCGCTTGCAGGAGAACGGGCGGCTGTCGCGGCTTGAGGAGAGCAGAAGATGGCTCACGGCCGCGATTCCGGCGCAGATTGAAGCACCTTCTGCTGCGAGTACATCCCTGTGGCAGGCAGCCGTTCCTGCCGGGGAGGGAGGGAAGGACAGCGGGAAGCGCTGCCTTATTTCCATGGTTTACAGGAGTTGGCCTCGGGGTTC
>NW_009647673.1:238651-240890 GCF_000708025.1 Charadrius vociferus
TACCAACTCTGTGGCTGAGGGAGAGCCAAACGCCGTCTCGCTGCAGCTCCTCCAGGGCCAGAGCGATGTGAGCGGTAGCTGAAGTTCTGCCGTTCTCTCTTACTACAAATCTGTTTTCCTAAAGCACACGGATTTTGGGGGCTCTTGAAACCAACGTTTTCCTTCTGCTCTCCGGCAGAGATGCTGCTCTGCGCGCACACTGTCAGCGACCACCCCCGCCTGGGTGCAAATACGTGGGTGGCTTTGTTTCAGGGCGACCCCCTTACCTTCTCCACTGGCACGGTGGTGTGTTTTGGTTGTCTCTCTCCCAAAAACAAACCTCGGGGCCTTTTTCGGAGTCGGGGATCGGTCGCCGGGCAAGGTCCCTCCAGTGACCCACCACACCACCCTGGTATCGCCCAGCAGCAGGCCAGGTTGGACGGGGCTTGGAGCAACCTGGGCTGGTGGGGGGGGGCCCGGGCAAGGGCCGGGGAGTTGGAACGAGATGTTCTTCAAGGTCCCTTCCAACGTAAACCATTCTATGACTCAAGTAGGGTCAACTTGAGGGTGACTGTTGCCCCCCTGATGAGCTGTGTTCAGATCGGCTTAACTTGCGGAGCTCTCCCAAAGCTCCTCAGCAGCATGTTGTGGCGGTAGCGTCAAAGTCTCCAGAGAAATGGTTGGGTGGGATGGACCGCTGTGGACCCTGGTGGGATGGGTCTGTGGTGCCAGTCACCACCAGGTCCTGCTCTCCAGCTGGGAGCGAGCTCCTCAAACAAGTCCGGTGGGTGATGTTGGTTCTGCAGGGTGAGGCCAAGTTCCCCGACAACAGCCTTGCTCTGCTTAATTGGGGCTTGTAGGCATCTCATGAGTGGCATCTGCACCATCCCTAAGGGCCTGGAGTTGAGAAGATCTTGTGTCCAAATCACATACAGCCTCTGTGACCCTCTGGGGAGTAGCGTTTGGGCAGATGAGGGACCTTCCCTGCACATGAGATGAGGGAGGGATAATTTGGGGAGATTAAGATTGTATGGTGCTGCATCTTAAACAGTTGTGGGTGGGCACAGTGTTGTGCAGGTGAGGCCCCATCTCCATGTCCATCGTCCTGCTCCAGGCAGGCCTAGGTAGATAGCTCGGGGACTGGCCTCGCTGAGACTTGAGCATCTCCAAGAGTGGGGTTTCCTATCCAAGAGCCCCGTTCCAATGGGTGGTCACCCTCATGGTTTTACAATGAATAATAAACATCCGTGTGTCACGGCTTCCTGCGTCCCAACTTGAGCTGTTGCCTCTTGTCCTGTCACCACCACCCATCTCCACCCATGGCTCTTTCCTGTACCCTCCTGGTAAGCACTTGTCGGCAGCGGTGAGAGCCCCTGAGCTGTCCCAATGCCCACAGCCTCTCTTTGTACCTCCTGGACATGCTCCAGTATCTCCATGCCTACTTTTCCTATGCTAGGGAGCCCCAAACTGGACACGGGGTCCAACTGTGGTCTCAAAAACGCTGAAGAGAGAGGAATAGTCACCTCCTCCATAACCAGTGACCGTTGGGACAATGCTCAGCACGTCCCTTTGATTCCAGTAGTTCCTTCAATTTTCCACCTTAGCATCCGGATGGACCGTCCCCCTGCAGAGCCAAAGTGGTTGGTGTAAACAGCTCAGTATGGGTGGACCTCAAGATGCCAACGGTGGTGGACCGGGCTCATGGGGGAGAAGCGAGGAGGGACGGTGCATCGCCGAGATCCTGTGGGTTTGCCTTTGGAGATTGATGACCGCATCTGTGGTTAACCTTGAAAGCAGAGGCATGGAGCTACTGCGCTGGGTTTAGTGAGGAGGACTCTGGTCTTATTCAACGCTGAGCTCCTCACCTCGGGGTGGTGGGCAAAGAGCAAAACCACACCCATTTCTGGGGCGCTTTAATTTTTTTCAGCCGCTCCCAGGGTGGGCAAGAAGAACATGTGCCATTTGTGCCGCCGGGCAGATGTTTCTGGCCCGTGTTCTGCTGCGTGAAAGACTCGAGGGCTGCTGGTGGCCTTCCATCAGCACGTCCATCACACCTTCTCGCTTGTCCTTTTGCTGTTCCTTTTTGGGACCAGCCCTCGTCTTTCCTGGTGGGCTGCCAAGTGCGGCGTTGCAGCCTCGAGACGAGCCCAGCGGCGGAGGGCTGGTGGCCCTCTCCTGCGGCCCAGTGGTGGTGACCGTCCCCATGGACCTGCGTTCTCCATGCTGAAACCAACGCTGCCGCTTCTTGGAGACAACAGGC
>NW_009647674.1:0-236 GCF_000708025.1 Charadrius vociferus
CGGGACTTTACCATCTTCCGCAGCCTGGGCCGGCGTCCCTCCATCCGCACCGAGCAGCACGACTCCCGCTGGCTCAACGGTCAGTGCCGGGGAGCGGGAGGGCGGAGGGGCCACCGGCATGCCGGCGCGGCGTCGTTGCTCCCCGGAGGCATCGGGGCAACGAGTCCTCTGGGCTCGGCTGCACCCCGTCCTTCGCTGCCTGCGGAGGGTGATGTGGGGGGTCTCTGTGCCCCCCG
>NW_009647674.1:792-1251 GCF_000708025.1 Charadrius vociferus
CTCGCCCCTCACATTATCCCCTCTCTCTCCCGCCAGCTCTGTTTTCCAGGGCTCGGCCATCTGCGTCTACACCATGGCCGACATCCGCCGGGCGTTCCTGGGCCCCTTCGCACACAAGGAGGGTCCCAACTACCAGTGGGTGTCGTACCAAGGGCGCGTGCCATACCCCCGTCCGGGCATGGTACGTGGCGTGGGGGTGTCCCACCTTGTACCACCGGTGGGATGCCGGTACCCAGGGTAGGTGGGAGAGTGAGACCCCGCTCAGTCAGCGCCGCCTCCCCGCAGTGCCCCAGCAAAACCTTCGGCACCTTCGGCTCCACCAAGGACTTCCCGGATGAGGTGATCCAGTTTGCCCGGCACCACCCGCTGATGTACAACCCGGTGCTGCCCCACGGCCAGCGCCCCCTCTTCCTACAAGCTGCCGTGGCCTACACCTTCACCCGCATCGCCGTGGACCGC
>NW_009647674.1:2044-2690 GCF_000708025.1 Charadrius vociferus
CCCCCCCCCCCCCCCCTCCACAGCAACAGCTCTACGCTGGCTCGACCACGGCGCTGGCCCAGCTGCCCCTGCACCGCTGCGGTGCCTACGGCAAAGCCTGCGCCGAGTGCTGCCTGGCCCGGGACCCATATTGTGCCTGGGATGGCACCGCCTGCACCCGCTACGTGCCCAACACCAAGAGGTAGGTGAGGTGCCATGGCACGGTGCTGGGGCGGCCAGCCCGCCCCGAGGGCAGGGTGAGGGGCACAAGCCCTGCTGCCGCAGCCCCTGCTCCTCCGCCACCTCCCCGCAGGCGTTTTCGCCGGCAGGACGTCCGCAACGGTGACCCCAACCTGCTCTGCTCCGAAGGTGAGCTGGGACATCACCGGGGGTTGGGGGTCAGCCCTGCTCAGGCGGTGGGGTGACGGCCAGGTCGTGTGTGTGTGTGTGTGTCCCCAGACCCGCGGCGGGGCAGCGTACCCCAGAAGCAGCTCTACGGGGTGGAGGGCAGCACCGCCTTCCTGGAGTGCATCCCCAAATCCCTGCAAGCCCATGTCCTCTGGACCTACCAGCACACCCCAGATGACCCACAGCGAGAGGTAGGCTTGCCCCAGCTGGGTGCCACCGGCGGGACCGTGCCATGCGTGCCATGTCGTGCCGTGCTAAC
>NW_009647674.1:4358-4583 GCF_000708025.1 Charadrius vociferus
GGGGGGGGTTATAGGAGCGTCTGCTGGTGCCAGGGATGATGCTCAGGAAGGCGAGCAGGCAGGGAACTGGGGGTGTCAAGAGTCTGTGCCCCCCCGGAGCCGCAGGAGCAGGAAGATGGTGCTCCTGGGCTGGACGTTGTAGTGCGCCAGCGTGTGCCGGTCCTCCAGCTCCCGGGACTCATACGTCAGGCGCTGCTGGGTCGGGGGAGGGCCCCCCCGAGCGGG
>NW_009647674.1:4674-14703 GCF_000708025.1 Charadrius vociferus
ACCCTCTGTAGATGGTTGTCTGGTTCTTGTCGTCCTTCACCGAGACCTCCATCGGCTGGGGCTCAGCCTGCAGCAGCATAAGCGTGGTCCTGTGGAAGATTCCGTAGGTGGCCAGGGTCTTGCCGTCCTCCAGGATGGGGGTGTTCCCCCTCGGGCCCTGCTGCCCCAGGCGCTGCCTGTACTGAGGGATTCCCCACTGCTGCTCGATCATCTCCTTCAGCTGCCTGATGGTGGTGTCCAGGCTGACGGTCATACTCAGGCTGGTGCCCGACAGCTGCTTCACCTCAATCATCACGGGCCGGGCCGGCTGCGGGGACAGGAGAATGGGTGGGCAAAGCCGGCAGGGGCTGAGGGACCGCGATGGCCGCAGGTACCGGCAGCCTTACCTGCACAACCCAGGGCTGGACGGCGCAGACACAGGGCAGCGAAAGGTCATGGGCAGCTTCCTTTGCCACCAGGTCCCACTTACTGTCTTGGCCCAGGATGCCCGTGGGGTCGGCGGGGTCCAGGATGATGGGCCTGCAAACACAGAGGCTGGGGGCTGCCACCAGCCCCGGGCAGCACCGCGGGGCGGGTGGCACGGTTCCCACCAGGCACGGTACTCACCGGTGTCCGTGAAGCACATTCTTCACGTAGGTGCCTATCTGGCTGTGCTGGAGCGAGTAGCACGTCTCCCAGTAGACGCAGATCTCCCTGTGTCGGCGCAGCAGCTCCAGCACCGTACGGAAACCTGCGGCCGTGTCGAAGGATTCGCTGGAGTCTGTGCCCTGCTCCCAGGCATAGATGGTCAGCAGCTCCACAGCATACTTGGGGGGCAGGTCCTCGCTGTGGTACCGTGGCTTCACCCGCTGTGGAGAAGATGGAGATGGGGGTGAGAGCTGGCCGGGGCGGGTGCCCGGTGGGTGCCAGGGAAGCTGGGCAGCCCCTCACCTCCTTGTACCAGTGCTTGACCAGGCGCAAGAGGTTCTTCAGCTTGGCGGGGAAACGCTTCACAAACTTCTTCTGCAGTTCGGTGAAGCAGGGGGAGAACTCCCCGGGGCCACTCTTGGTTCTCAGAAGCTCCGTGTACGCCGCCTCGTACAAATTTGCGTTCATCCAGGCGTCCCGGCTTATCTGCCCTGTGGGGTGAGGAGGGTGAGAGTCATCCCGGCACTGACACCACAGCCCGGCCCCGCACCAGCCCGCAGCCCTTACCCAAGGCGTCATAGGCGGGCAGGATGTCCACTTCGGTGGACTCCAAATTCTTGGAGTAGAGAGTGAGGCTGAGGGAGCGTGGTGTATTGCCAGGACCCTTGTACCGGGGCTCACTGATGGCCACGGTGAACGTCAGGCTCTGCGTGCAGGCGTGCAGCCTCGTCTTGATCAAATCCAGAATAGCCTTTCTATTCTGCTTCTGGTCCTGGTAGCTGGAGAAGCAGCTGAGGAAGAGCACCACGTCGGCGTCGGAGTTGTTTCGCAGAGCTGTGCCTTTGCCCGCCGAGCCGCCCTGCAGAGAGATGCTCTGCCCGCTCAGCACGGCTGTCCCTCGGCACCGGGATCGCCTGCCACCATTCCTGGGGCTGCCAGGGGAAACTGAGGCAGGGCATGAACTGGAGCGGCAGGACAGAGGGAAGGGTGGCAGCAAGGGGTGCTGGTCGGTCCCCGTGCCAGGCAGTACTCACCTTGACGGTCTTGTTGACATGGATGTTGGTGCCCTTCAGGAAGCAGTCCTCCTTCAGGAAGTCACAGATCTGCTTCACCGTCTGCTTCACCTGGTTGCTGAACTCTGTGCTGGGCTGCAGGTTGTCCATGACCCAGGTGTCTAGGTCTTTGGCAGTCACCGTTGTCAGCCCGTTCGTGGATGGCACCTGCCTCATTGCCATCCTGCCGGCTGTGGTCGTTCCCTCTGCACTCTCCTGACTTGCTGCTTTCCCTCTCTCCACTCCTCCCTGCAGCGCTCTGCCTGCTCCTGCCTGCAGCAGCTTTTAAACCTTCCCGAGACGCCACCCCGATGGCGTCACCGCCGGGAAATTAAGGTGGCCCTGGTCCCGGGGTTTCGCCTTTCCCCAGCCCCTGGTCCTGGCTCCCCGGGGGTCCCCAGGGTGCCCCCGGTGCCACCGGAGGGGGCAGGAGGGGCTGCGTGGCACGGCCATCACTCCGGCGCCCGTCTGAGGGGCAGCAGCGACAGTGGCAGCGCAGGCAGCTGCCTGCAGGCTGGGTCTGGGGTGCTGCAGGACCTCATAGCCCAGGGGTGTCTGCGCTGGCACAGGGTCTCCCCTGGGTGCTCAGCTGGCCGGAGGCAGTGTCCCACCACGGGGACCCTGTGCTGTGCCCTGCCTGGGTCTGGGGGTGTCCTGCCTGCCCCAGCGCCTGCCCGCACCCACGCCGGGGGCTCAAGTGTCCAGGCTGGGGCGCAGCCAGCGCTGGGATATGGCTGGTGCTGGTGGCATGGTGTCACCCCAGGCAATGGGACATGGCTGGGGTTGGTGTCACCAGAAGCCCTGGTATCACTATAGTAAATGAGATGCAGCCAGTGCCAGTGCCACTGTGGGACCTGGTGTCAACCCAGCAATGGGATGTGGCTGGTGCCAGCATCATCGGGGGTGCTGCTGTCACCCCCGGCAATGGGACATGGGTGGTGCCAGCATCACTGGGGGTTCTGGTATCACCCTGGCAATGGGACGTGGCTGGTGCCAGCATCACCGGGGGCTCCTGGTGTCACCCCCAGCAATGGGACATAGGTGGTGCCAGCATCACTGAGGGTTCTGGTATCACCCCAGCAATAGGACATGGCTGGTGCCAGCATCACCAGGGGTGCTGGTGTCACCCCCAGCAATGGGACATGGGTGGTGCCAGCATCACTGGGGGTTCTGGTATCACCCTGGCAATGGGACGTGGCTGGTGCCAGCATCACCGGGGGCTCCTGGTGTCACCCCCAGCAATGGGACATAGGTGGTGCCAGCATCACTGAGGGTTCTGGTATCACCCCAGCAATAGGACATGGCTGGTGCCAGCATCACCAGGGGTGCTGGTGTCACCCCCAGCAATGGGACATGGGTGGTGCCAGCATCACTGGGGGTTCTGGTATCACCCTGGCAATGGGACGTGGCTGGTGCCAGCATCACCGGGGGCTCCTGGTGTCACCCCCAGCAATGGGACATAGGTGGTGCCAGCATCACTGAGGGTTCTGGTATCACCCCAGCAATAGGACATGGCTGGTGCCAGCATCACCAGGGGTGCTGGTGTCACCCCCAGCAATGGGACATGGGTGGTGCCAGCATCACTGGGGGTTCTGGTATCACCCTGGCAATGGGACGTGGCTGGTGCCAGCATCACCGGGGGCTCCTGGTGTCACCCCCAGCAATGGGACATAGGTGGTGCCAGCATCACTGAGGGTTCTGGTATCACCCCAGCAATAGGACATGGCTGGTGCCAGCATCACCAGGGGTGCTGGTGTCACCCCCAGCAATGGGACATGGGTGGTGCCAGCATCACTGGGGGTTCTGGTATCACCCTGGCAATGGGACGTGGCTGGTGCCAGCATCACCGGGGGCTCCTGGTGTCACCCCCAGCAATGGGACATAGGTGGTGCCAGCATCACTGAGGGTTCTGGTATCACCCCAGCAATAGGACATGGCTGGTGCCAGCATCACCAGGGGTGCTGGTGTCACCCCCAGCAATGGGACATGGGTGGTGCCAGCATCACTGGGGGTTCTGGTATCACCCTGGCAATGGGACGTGGCTGGTGCCAGCATCACCGGGGGCTCCTGGTGTCACCCCCAGCAATGGGACATAGGTGGTGCCAGCATCACTGAGGGTTCTGGTATCACCCCAGCAATAGGACATGGCTGGTGCCAGCATCACCAGGGGTGCTGGTGTCACCCCCAGCAATGGGACATGGGTGGTGCCAGCATCACTGGGGGTTCTGGTATCACCCTGGCAATGGGACGTGGCTGGTGCCAGCATCACCGGGGGCTCCTGGTGTCACCCCCAGCAATGGGACATAGGTGGTGCCAGCATCACTGAGGGTTCTGGTATCACCCCAGCAATAGGACATGGCTGGTGCCAGCATCACCAGGGGTGCTGGTGTCACCCCCAGCAATGGGACATGGGTGGTGCCAGCATCACTGGGGGTTCTGGTATCACCCTGGCAATGGGACGTGGCTGGTGCCAGCATCACCGGGGGCTCCTGGTGTCACCCCCAGCAATGGGACATAGGTGGTGCCAGCATCACTGAGGGTTCTGGTATCACCCCAGCAATAGGACATGGCTGGTGCCAGCATCACCAGGGGTGCTGGTGTCACCCCCAGCAATGGGACATGGGTGGTGCCAGCATCACTGGGGGTTCTGGTATCACCCTGGCAATGGGACGTGGCTGGTGCCAGCATCACCGGGGGCTCCTGGTGTCACCCCCAGCAATGGGACATAGGTGGTGCCAGCATCACTGAGGGTTCTGGTATCACCCCAGCAATAGGACATGGCTGGTGCCAGCATCACCAGGGGTGCTGGTGTCACCCCCAGCAATGGGACATGGGTGGTGCCAGCATCACTGGGGGTTCTGGTATCACCCTGGCAATGGGACGTGGCTGGTGCCAGCATCACCGGGGGCTCCTGGTGTCACCCCCAGCAATGGGACATAGGTGGTGCCAGCATCACTGAGGGTTCTGGTATCACCCCAGCAATAGGACATGGCTGGTGCCAGCATCACCAGGGGTGCTGGTGTCACCCCCAGCAATGGGACATGGGTGGTGCCAGCATCACTGGGGGTTCTGGTATCACCCTGGCAATGGGACGTGGCTGGTGCCAGCATCACCGGGGGCTCCTGGTGTCACCCCCAGCAATGGGACATAGGTGGTGCCAGCATCACTGAGGGTTCTGGTATCACCCCAGCAATAGGACATGGCTGGTGCCAGCATCACCAGGGGTGCTGGTGTCACCCCCAGCAATGGGACATGGGTGGTGCCAGCATCACTGGGGGTTCTGGTATCACCCTGGCAATGGGACGTGGCTGGTGCCAGCATCACCGGGGGCTCCTGGTGTCACCCCCAGCAATGGGACATAGGTGGTGCCAGCATCACTGAGGGTTCTGGTATCACCCCAGCAATAGGACATGGCTGGTGCCAGCATCACCAGGGGTGCTGGTGTCACCCCCAGCAATGGGACATGGGTGGTGCCAGCATCACTGGGGGTTCTGGTATCACCCTGGCAATGGGACGTGGCTGGTGCCAGCATCACCGGGGGCTCCTGGTGTCACCCCCAGCAATGGGACATAGGTGGTGCCAGCATCACTGAGGGTTCTGGTATCACCCCAGCAATAGGACATGGCTGGTGCCAGCATCACCAGGGGTGCTGGTGTCACCCCCAGCAATGGGACATGGGTGGTGCCAGCATCACTGGGGGTTCTGGTATCACCCTGGCAATGGGACGTGGCTGGTGCCAGCATCACCGGGGGCTCCTGGTGTCACCCCCAGCAATGGGACATAGGTGGTGCCAGCATCACTGAGGGTTCTGGTATCACCCCAGCAATAGGACATGGCTGGTGCCAGCATCACCAGGGGTGCTGGTGTCACCCCCAGCAATGGGACATGGGTGGTGCCAGCATCACTGGGGGTTCTGGTATCACCCTGGCAATGGGACGTGGCTGGTGCCAGCATCACCGGGGGCTCCTGGTGTCACCCCCAGCAATGGGACATAGGTGGTGCCAGCATCACTGAGGGTTCTGGTATCACCCCAGCAATAGGACATGGCTGGTGCCAGCATCACCAGGGGTGCTGGTGTCACCCCCAGCAATGGGACATGGGTGGTGCCAGCATCACTGGGGGTTCTGGTATCACCCTGGCAATGGGACGTGGCTGGTGCCAGCATCACCGGGGGCTCCTGGTGTCACCCCCAGCAATGGGACATAGGTGGTGCCAGCATCACTGAGGGTTCTGGTATCACCCCAGCAATAGGACATGGCTGGTGCCAGCATCACCAGGGGTGCTGGTGTCACCCCCAGCAATGGGACATGGGTGGTGCCAGCATCACTGGGGGTTCTGGTATCACCCTGGCAATGGGACGTGGCTGGTGCCAGCATCACCGGGGGCTCCTGGTGTCACCCCCAGCAATGGGACATAGGTGGTGCCAGCATCACTGAGGGTTCTGGTATCACCCCAGCAATAGGACATGGCTGGTGCCAGCATCACCAGGGGTGCTGGTGTCACCCCCAGCAATGGGACATGGGTGGTGCCAGCATCACTGGGGGTTCTGGTATCACCCTGGCAATGGGACGTGGCTGGTGCCAGCATCACCGGGGGCTCCTGGTGTCACCCCCAGCAATGGGACATAGGTGGTGCCAGCATCACTGAGGGTTCTGGTATCACCCCAGCAATAGGACATGGCTGGTGCCAGCATCACCAGGGGTGCTGGTGTCACCCCCAGCAATGGGACATGGGTGGTGCCAGCATCACTGGGGGTTCTGGTATCACCCTGGCAATGGGACGTGGCTGGTGCCAGCATCACCGGGGGCTCCTGGTGTCACCCCCAGCAATGGGACATAGGTGGTGCCAGCATCACTGAGGGTTCTGGTATCACCCCAGCAATAGGACATGGCTGGTGCCAGCATCACCAGGGGTGCTGGTGTCACCCCCAGCAATGGGACATGGGTGGTGCCAGCATCACTGGGGGTTCTGGTATCACCCTGGCAATGGGACGTGGCTGGTGCCAGCATCACCGGGGGCTCCTGGTGTCACCCCCAGCAATGGGACATAGGTGGTGCCAGCATCACTGAGGGTTCTGGTATCACCCCAGCAATAGGACATGGCTGGTGCCAGCATCACCAGGGGTGCTGGTGTCACCCCCAGCAATGGGACATGGGTGGTGCCAGCATCACTGGGGGTTCTGGTATCACCCTGGCAATGGGACGTGGCTGGTGCCAGCATCACCGGGGGCTCCTGGTGTCACCCCCAGCAATGGGACATAGGTGGTGCCAGCATCACTGAGGGTTCTGGTATCACCCCAGCAATAGGACATGGCTGGTGCCAGCATCACCAGGGGTGCTGGTGTCACCCCCAGCAATGGGACATGGGTGGTGCCAGCATCACTGGGGGTTCTGGTATCACCCTGGCAATGGGACGTGGCTGGTGCCAGCATCACCGGGGGCTCCTGGTGTCACCCCCAGCAATGGGACATAGGTGGTGCCAGCATCACTGAGGGTTCTGGTATCACCCCAGCAATAGGACATGGCTGGTGCCAGCATCACCAGGGGTGCTGGTGTCACCCCCAGCAATGGGACATGGGTGGTGCCAGCATCACTGGGGGTTCTGGTATCACCCTGGCAATGGGACGTGGCTGGTGCCAGCATCACCGGGGGCTCCTGGTGTCACCCCCAGCAATGGGACATAGGTGGTGCCAGCATCACTGAGGGTTCTGGTATCACCCCAGCAATAGGACATGGCTGGTGCCAGCATCACCAGGGGTGCTGGTGTCACCCCCAGCAATGGGACATGGGTGGTGCCAGCATCACTGGGGGTTCTGGTATCACCCTGGCAATGGGACGTGGCTGGTGCCAGCATCACCGGGGGCTCCTGGTGTCACCCCCAGCAATGGGACATAGGTGGTGCCAGCATCACTGAGGGTTCTGGTATCACCCCAGCAATAGGACATGGCTGGTGCCAGCATCACCAGGGGTGCTGGTGTCACCCCCAGCAATGGGACATGGGTGGTGCCAGCATCACTGGGGGTTCTGGTATCACCCTGGCAATGGGACGTGGCTGGTGCCAGCATCACCGGGGGCTCCTGGTGTCACCCCCAGCAATGGGACATAGGTGGTGCCAGCATCACTGAGGGTTCTGGTATCACCCCAGCAATAGGACATGGCTGGTGCCAGCATCACCAGGGGTGCTGGTGTCACCCCCAGCAATGGGACATGGGTGGTGCCAGCATCACTGGGGGTTCTGGTATCACCCTGGCAATGGGACGTGGCTGGTGCCAGCATCACCGGGGGCTCCTGGTGTCACCCCCAGCAATGGGTGCAGGCTGGACCCCCCTCGCTTTCCAAACTCCTCCTCCGAGAGGGTCTGGCTGCGGCTGGGGGCAGTCTTCACCTCCGACTGTACAGAAGCGCTCAGACCCCCGGTTGTGCCACGGAGTCGGTTTATTTCAGCTCTGGCAGGGTGTCTCCGAGGAGAGATCCCTCTCGGTTGTTTCCCTGAGCCTTTTATGGCCCCACAGTGTATTTATTACACAAGGGGTTCACGTGTCTGTCCGCACAGCATGTGTGGACTTTTTGTCCAAACAGTTTGTTTAATAGCTGCTTTTCCTCTGTGATGACTGGAGTATCATCTTTCCAATTTTATTGCGTCATGCAGTTTCACCATCCTCCCATCTTATCCGCACTCGGGTATCGTTTGTCTTCTGTTGACTTCAGATAGAACAGTTTCTCTCTTTCTTTGAAGGTCCTTTCCTTCAGTTACAGGCTTGGACCAGTTTATCTCTTTGTGCAAGACTCCCAGTTCTTCGCCTTTTTGACTAAGCAAAGGTTCAACTAAAGTTCAGTTACGGTTTGCGGCCCAAGGTTCCCGCGCTCCACTCGCTCATGCCAAGTGAAGTCACTCATGCCAAGAAAAGCCACTCAAGTTTCAATTCAACCTAATATTAAGTGATCACACCATTAATTCTAATGTTTTATAAGTGAACTATTTTAATTCCCAGTGTAAGGGTATGGGGTAGGGGCAGGGACAGGGACAGAGATAGAGACAGGGCAGGGGTACGGGCAGGGTTAGGTGTATGGCTGGGGCAGGGATTTCGGCAGGAGCAGGGATGGGTGTCCTCTTAGTGTTGGGTGACAACAGGGCAGGGACCGGGGCAGGAATACAGGCAGGGGCAGGGATATGGGCAAGGATGTGGGCAGGGGCAGGGATACAGGCAGGGATGTGGGCAGTGGCAGGGGCGGGGATGCAGGCAGGGATGTGGGCAGGGGTAGAGACAGATGGGGACATGGGCGGTTATGGGCAAGGACAGTGATGGGAATGGGGGTAGAAATAGGGACAGGAGCTGGTATTTGGGCAGGGATGGGGATACAGGCAAGGACAGGGATGAGGGCAGAAGCAGAGATACAGGCAGGGGCAGGAGCAGGGAAAAGGACAGAAGCAGGGACACATGCAGGTGTGCAGGCAGGGGCAGGGACAGGTAAAGGGACAGGGATACAGGCAGGGATGTGGGCAGGAACTGGTGCCACAAACATTTCGCACCCGGCCCCCGTGGCCTGAGGAGCGAGGCCAGGACGCCAAGGCGAGAACAAGAGTCATTCTTTATTTGCACCCATGGAGTGTCCCAGCCAAATGGGGGCACCCCAAACGTGGTGTCACACGCGGCGCTCACACCCCCCGAGCGCTGGGGTACAGCACAGCTTGGCCAATCCCCACTTACCCACCCCCACACTTACCCCACCTCCTTCACAAAGCCACTCCAATTCTATGGCAGCGGTGGCCTTTTCCTCACCCAGGTGTCCCTGGAGTCCGTCTTGCTACAGGTATTTATCTGTGAGGGCAGGCCAGGAGGGTCTCGGGGGGGTGTCGGAGGGGCTGGGGTGCTGGCCTTCTCTCGCAAGTCCAGGGGTGGCCTTCACCCTTCGGCTGGGGTTGTCCTACTCGTCATCATCATCATCTTCCTCCTCTTCCTCCTCCTCCTCCTTGCAATGAGCCGGCATCCTGTAGCCATGCCTGATGAGCTGTAACTATGCAGTATATGATTTAAAAATATATATATTTCTCTCTCTTAAGAAAGTTCATACAATTTCATACTATAATGACTAATTTGCACACTATTTAGGGAATGAGATTTTCCTTACAAGACGCAGGCAGGGGCAGGAGAAGGGACATGGGCAGGGACAGTGATGTGTCAGGGGTGGAAACAGTGATGGGACAGGGACAGGGGCAGAGATTTGGGCAAGGACAAGGGCAGAGACACAGGAAGGTGCAGGGACAGGGACAGAAGCAGGGACACAGGCAGGGATACGGGCAGGGACAGGGATACGGGCAGGGATACAGGCAGGGACAGTGCTGGGGCAGG
>NW_009647674.1:15861-17785 GCF_000708025.1 Charadrius vociferus
GCGCAGGCGGGTGCTGGGACGGGGGGTGGGGGGGTCGGTGACCAGTGTCTGAGGGAGGTCTCATGTGCTGCCCGCAGGTAAAGGGGAGGAACAGGCGCTGGCAGGCACAGTCCTCACCCTCCTCTGCCTCCAGATGGGCTCTGGTCTGGAGGGGGAAGAGATGTTTCGCAGCCTGAAGCCTCTGCTCATCAGTGTCCTGACAGACAGCACGGCCAGCCCTGGCGCCCGGCAAAGTGTAAGGCCTGGCCCCTTTCCTCCTGGGCGCAGGGGGCACCTTGGCAGTGGGGAGAGCCTGGGCGATGCCTTTGGGAGTCCCTGTGGTCATGGGAGGGCAGCAGGACTGGGTGTTGTGGAGAGCAGTGGGGTAAAGTAGGGGCACTCTGACCCTGCTTCCCCTCGGGCGGGTGCTGGATGTGACCTGGCACTGCCACCTCTGACTGCCTTTTCCCCCTGTCTGTCACCAGTGTGCCACAGCCCTGGGCATGTGTTGCTACATTGCTGCTGCTGACCTCGAGGTAACTGCACCTGGGTGTCACCCGTACCCCTACCAGAGGGCACCCCGGGGGCTACCATGCCACTCGCCCTTGGCCCGTGGTGCCAGGGCAGCTTGGAGCTGAGCCAGGGAAGGGGCACGGGGACATCAGTGATAGTCCAGACCCCTTCCCTGGGCAGTGTGGAGTTGAGCTGAGGCGGGAAGCCCACCTCGCAGAGGTGGTGTGTCCTGAGTGGAGGAGTCCCCACTGTCCCAGGGAGCTTCTCGGTCCCCTTTGGTACCCAGTGTGTGGCTTCACTTTGGCATCTTCCTGGCAGCTGTGACCTGACGGTTGGATTTCCCCCCTCCAGGACTTGGTCTCCTGCCTGTCCTGCTTGGAGGGCGTCTTCAGCACCCCCAGTGCAGGCGAGGGGGGTTCAGCACCCACCCAGCATGGCCCTTTGCACTGCAGCGCGCTCCAGTCATGGTCCCTGCTCCTCACCATCTGCCCCCCTTCCCACATCAAGAGTGTCTTGGACAAGTAAGTGGGGCAGGCAGCTGTGGGCAGTGCCCAGGGCTGCAGCGTCTCCAAACCCCACTGTTTTTTTGGTAGGAGGACTTGTGCCACCAAGATACAGAGTTCCTGCGTGCCCAGCTCAAGGTCCTGGCTACCGAGAGTAATAAGTACCGAGCCAAGACGGACCGACGGAAGCAGCGCTCCATCTTCCGGGACATCCTGCGCTTCATCGAGGTACCGGAGGCTGGCGGTGCCCTTCCTTGCTGAGCCCCTGGCTGTGCAGCTGCTGCTCAATTGCCTGGTGATTCCCCTCTCTGTGAGAGCCGGGAGACACACAGGGCTGGCACCCAGGTTATTGCTGATGCCTCTCTCTCTGCTCAGAGTGGGGAGTACCAGGAGGAAACCATCCGATTTGGCCTGGAGTGCATGTACCTGGACAGCTGGGCACGCCAGCGGACCTACCAAGCCTTTAAAGAGGTGCTGGGCTCCGGCATCCGCCACCACCTCCAGGTAGGGGCTGGGTGGCTGTGCCAGGGGTGCTGGGCCGGTGCCTGTGGGTGCTGACAGGCCCCTGCTTCTGCAGAACAATGAGCTGCTACGGGAGATCTTCGGCCTCGGGCCCCCCTTGGTGCTGGATGCGGCCGCTCTGAAAGCCAGCAAGGTCTCCCGCTTTGAGAAGGTGGGTGCCCCCACACCGGATTTGTGCCTGCAGTCCCCTCTGCTGCCACCCTGGGCTCCAGCCAAGCGTCTGAGTGTGGCGGGCGCTGGCGGGGAGGTGGGCAGAGGGGCACCCTCTAACCCATCTCTCCTTCCCTCCCCTCCCAGCACCTCTACAACTCAGCTGCCTTCAAAGCCCGCACGAAAGCCCGGAGCCGGGTGCGGGACAAGCGGGCGGACGTGCTGTGACGGGCGGAGGGGGGGAGAGGCCCCAGCCC
>NW_009647674.1:18287-18563 GCF_000708025.1 Charadrius vociferus
AGAAGAGCTGGGGGGGTGGGGTGCTGCTGTGTGCCTGTTCTGCGGCTGGGGCTCCACGTGGCACGGCGGGAGGGGGTCTCAGAAGGCTCCTGCAGCCCATTTTGCAGGCAGGGCTCGTGTCCCCCCTCCCTGCTCCCATGGGGGCACTGGGGTGGCCTGGCACAGCCTGAGGGGCTGGGTGGGAGGGCAAAGCCATGCAGTACTGCGGGGCAGCTGGCCCTGGTGTCCGTGCCTGCGGCAGGGGGGGTTCCCCCGGTCCCCCCTCCCACCCCGGGG
>NW_009647674.1:18610-19258 GCF_000708025.1 Charadrius vociferus
GCGGGCCAGCTGGCCCTGGGGTCCGTGCCTGCGGCAGGAGTGCTTCCCCAGCTCCCCCCTACCACCCTGGGCACAGCCCCTGCCTCCCCGCAGCCAGCCTGGCACCCAGGGGTGGTGGCAGAGCGGTGTGGGGTGGCAGGTGCTGCCCAGCCCTGCCAGCTGCCCGCTCTGAGCCCTTTTCTAGCCAAATGCTTTATATGAAATAGTCCTCTTGTGGGAATTTAATTACAGGGGGGGTGGCACAGTGGGTGAGTCCCGGTGCTGCCCATACAGCCTCGGGGGCCACTGCCCGGGCGGGCGTGAGGCTGCACCAGCTGGGAGTGCCTGTCACCCTGGGAATGTGTCTATGGTGGTGATTTTCTAAGACTTTGATTACAGGAGGTAATTAAAAGGCTAATTGGAGGATGCCTTCTGCCTTGTTGTGAAGAGGAAGGGCTGTCACCGGGGCGGGTGCCCGTCGTTGCAGCCCTGTCCTGTCCTCTCGCAGCCTGGGATGGGGGGCCCGCGTTGTCCCCGCCACCCCCTGTGCCCCGTGGGGCGACGCTGCCAGGTCTGAGCAGGATCGGGGGGGATGGTAGAGCTGCCCACTCCCCCCTCCCACCCTTTGGTGCCCCTTCTTGTGGTGGCCCGGTGCCCGTGGCAGGTCCG
>NW_009647674.1:21119-22198 GCF_000708025.1 Charadrius vociferus
GGGGGGGGGTGGGGGGGCCCGACGGCGCGGTCAAGGCTGCCGACAGCATGGTGCCAGCGTGGCAAAGGGAGAGCAGCCTGTGACAGTGCCCTGTGCCCCCTTCCCAGGGTAAAGGGGCTGCCAGCTCACCGTGGGATTTGGGTGACTGCAGGGCAGAGACTGCGTGGGGAAACTGAGGCACGGGTGGGCCCGGCTGGAGTCAAACTGGGGTCTCTGCTGCCTCCCAGCAGCCTGGCCTGGGAGCACGACGGAGCCTCCCCCAGTTTTGCCTGCAAGGACCATGCCAGCTGTGCCAGTAGGATTTATTTAAGTTAACGAGACTGTAGGAAGCACCAGGCGGCAGCAGTGCCCGAGTAGGGGACCGTGGTGGTCCCCAGCCCTGGTCACCAGCCCCACGCGCGCTGTGGCAGGCAGGTGTCGGAGGGTGGGAGGTCGTTGTGCCCGCAGAGACCATGAGCGTGGGTGGGCTCCAGGCAGGAGGTGGCAGGGCTGGGCTCGACCCGCCGGGCACAGCCCTCGCCGGCCCATCCACGGTAGCAGTGGCAGCGGAAAGAGGCCAGCGAGCCGGTGCCGGGGCTGAGGTGCAGGAGGCTGCCCAGGTCGTGGAGCTGCCGGCGCACACAGCGTCCGTTCCCGTGGCACTGGCTGTAGCTGCACTCCCGGGCTGCCGCCGTCACGTTGGCCACGTAGGGACCCAGGGTGGACACGAGGTAGTGGCGCAGGCTGGCACAGCTCTCCTGGGGGAGGAAGCATCAGTGAGAACCCACCCTGGCACTGGGGTCCCTCCGGCCACCCCTCCCTGGTGGGCACAGGCGATGCGGCTGTCACATATGTCCCATGCCACCTCCTGCTGCCCATCGCACACCAGCTCCAGTGCCCCTCACCCTGGTGCAGCGAGGGGCCGTACTCACAGCCGAGCGGGAGTATGACATGTCTCCCCAGAGCACAAGTCCAGCTGCACCCAGCGCTGCGCTCTCCCCGATGGTATGCACCAGGTCGGCCTGCCAGGGAGAGAGAGAGATGTCACTGGGCTGGGGGGCACAAGATGTGTCCCAGCACCCAGCAGCACCCCCAGCCTG
>NW_009647674.1:23256-23989 GCF_000708025.1 Charadrius vociferus
CCCCCAGTTTTGGGCCCAGAGGGGCCTCCACTCCTCCCAGTCCACCACAGCCAGGCCATGGAAAGCGGGGCGCAGGAGAAGGTCGATGTCCATGGCCACCCTGGCGAGGTGGGCACCAAGGGGGACCCCCTGGGGGATGCCCCCGTTGCGGGGGTTGCCCTTTCGTGACAGGTAGGGGTACAGCCCAAACTTGTTCTTGTAGAAGATGGTGATGTTCTGGCCGGTGAAGTGGCCGTCCTGGTTCTCCACGATGCCGTAGTCACTGAGGGGTAGCCCCACGCCGAAGCGGTGCTGGCAGCGACCGGTGGGGACGTTCCACACCACGGCAAAGGGTTGGCCACCTGCCAGGGGCTCCGGTGCCGGGCTCTCCCCGCTGGCTGTGCCCAGCGCCAGGCAGCCCCACAGCACCAGCACCGGCACCCTCCTGTGTTGCCGGCTGGCCCGGCACCCTGTGGGGAAAGGAGAGTGGTAGGGGTGAGGTGGTGGGGTGCAGTGGGCTCCCCGGCTGTGCCGGTGCTGCCGCCCTGGCCTGTGGTGCACTGGGATCACCACGGGGGCCAGGCTGCTCCACAGGCACGTGCTGCCCACCCCAAAATCCCATGGGACTCGGCAAACTTGGGAATTTCAGAGAGCTCCTGCCTCACTTCCATCAGCGGCCACTTCTGCCTGCTGCGCCCTGCTGCCCAGAGCCCCAGCCTGTGTTACCGCAGCCAAGGCACGCCAGGGCCTCAGT
>NW_009647674.1:25319-27650 GCF_000708025.1 Charadrius vociferus
CCAGCCACACGGGAGAGCCGGACGTGGCCCACGAGCTGGCAGGGACCCTCCTGGGCAGCGGAGGCCTCGGTGGGGCCCTGGCTTCGCAGCAGCACCAGGCAGATGGGGAAGGCGTCCGAGGAGCGTTGGAGCGTGTGGAGCCGTGACGCCCGGCTCTTCCCCCACTCCTCGCCCAGCAGCTTGGCACAGGCCTCCAGCAGCTCCGGCCTCCGGTGCAGAGGGACCAGGCTGAGCTCCTCCGACACAGAGCCCATTCTTCTCACTGATGGGAGACCAAGCAAGCGACAGCTCAGAGGCGGTGAGGGACAGACCGTGTGTGTCCCCCCATCCCAGCACAGGCGCGGCGCCCCAGTGGCATGGCTGGATGGGTTCATGGGGGTTAGCAGCAGGTCCAAGGTGAAACAATAGCACCATGGTGGGGAAGCGGGATATGGTGCTGGCTCCATGTGTCCATGCTGTGAAACTTGCAAGCAGGTCTGGCACTGCTGAGCCAGCAGAGGGGCAGGGCAGAAGGCACAGGGCTGGCCTTGCCCCCCTCCCCAGACCTGCCACCAGCTCTTGCCACCTGGGCACCTGCCCGAGACCAGCCAGCTCGTCACACACGTGTCCCCAACCTGTGAGAGGGCTGCAGCACCATGCAGCTGAGCAGACCCCAGCCATTCCACACCAGTGCGGGGGCTCGGGGGGGGCCCGCTGGCCTCCCAGAAACTGCCACACCTGGTGATCAGTGGGGCCCTCTGCTGGCCCAGCAGCTGTTCCTCTTGCGACGGAGAAGCCGCAGGCAGGAGGAACTGCCGCGTTGGCTTACCAGCTGGGGTTAAGCAAACTGCTCCGTCTGCCCCTCTAGAGGGTGGAGGGCCAGCCCTGCCCCCCACACCCTCGGGGTGCCCCCCAGAGCCACCCCCTCAGCTCCAAGACCCCTGTCTCCCAGCCCAGCCTGCACTCCCCAACTTTGGAGGCTAGGCAGTGCCCAAGGCCCCACCAGCATCCCCAGGCTGGTAAAGGTCTTCTTTCTGTCTCCCCAGCAAACACACGCTGGGACCCTGCCAGCACCCCTCTGCACTCGGGGTGGGGGGAGGTCAGGCCTGCCGTCCTGCCTCCTTCTGCCTGCGATGCCCTACCAAGCTTTGCCCAGCCTGGTACCCAAAAAAACCTCCGGCCCCATGCGGCGACGCGGCCCCCAGCCATCCCACACCAGTGCGGGGGCTCGGGGGGGCCCTGCTGGCCTCCAAGGGGCCAGAAGCCCCTGCCACAACTGGTGAGCAGTGGGGCCCTCTTCTGGCCCAGCAGCTGTTCCTCTTGCGAAGGAGAAGCCGCAGGCAGGAGGAACTGCCGCGTTGGCTTACCAGCTGGGGTTAAGCAAACTGCTCCGTCTTCCCCTCTAAAGGGTGGAGGGCCAGCCCTGCCCCCCACACCCTCGGGGTGCCCCCCAGAGCCACCCCCTCAGCTCCAAGACCCCTGTCTCCCAGCCCAGCCTGCACTCCCCAACTTTGGAGGCTAGGCAGTGCCCAAGGCCCCACCAGCATCCCCAGGCTGGTAAAGGTCTTCTTTCTGTCTCCCCAGCAAACACACGCTGGGACCCTGCCAGCACCCCTCTGCACTCGGGGTGGGGGGAGGTCAGGCCTGCCGTCCTGCCTCCTTCTGCCTGCGATGCCCTACCAAGCTTTGCCCACCCTGGTACCCAGTTTCCCCCCCATGCTTGCCCCTCTCCAGCCCCTCCCCAGGGGCACAGGGCTGCCCACCCTGCCTGCAACTCACCCTGCCTGCTGCTCACCCTGCTCGCACTCACCCTGCCTGCTGCTGCTGGCTCCCCTGCCTTCGGTGCCTGCGCAGCAGCGCGGCAGGAAACAGCTCAGGCTCATGGCCAACCGCAGCGCCTGGTTCTGCTTCCCCAGTGTGAATGACACGTCTGTCCAGGGCCCCACATCTCCTCCCCCGCCCAGCACCCAAACCAGACTGCACCCCTGCACAGAGCGCCCACCCCGCCTGTGACCCCCCACATCACTCTAAACCACACCATGCACAAACCTGAACGACCTGAACCCAGCCCAACACTGCCACCACTGCACGGCTGCACCTCCCGAACACACGGACCCCAAACCATCGCTGACCCATCACTGACCCATCATGACCTATCACTGACCCCACCACTGACCCCATCATCGATCCGTCACTGACCCGTCACGAACCATCATTGAGCCCATCACTGATCCATCATGAACCATCACTGACCCGTCACCGGAACCCTCTCTTCCTCCCCTTTTCCCCTTCCCGCTTCCCCGTCCCCGTTCCGCCCTTACCGATCTGCCGGCCCCGCCGCTGCAGCCGACA
>NW_009647674.1:28134-39408 GCF_000708025.1 Charadrius vociferus
GGCGGCCGTGACCGGGTGTTACGGTTTGAAGGGGCCACAATTTATTGTCGGTCAGACAATTACTCCAACGCCTGATGACCCCTCCGCACCCAGGAAGGGAAATCGGAAAAAACCAAGGAAACCCAAGGGTTGAAATACAAACAGATTTAATAGAATAGTACTAAATAATTAACATTAATAATACTAAAGAGCCAATATTGATCCCGATACCAATATAAAACACACAAGGGTTATACTCGGCCCATCCTATCCGTGGGAAGCCGTGCGCTCCCAACAGGGGAGAGCCAATGTGGGTCACCGAGCGCTGCGATTTCGGGGGGAAAGGAAGGGCTCGGGGGTCCAGCACCGGGGCAAGAAGGTCTCAGGATGGCAGCCATCAAGGGAGAGGAGAAAATCCTCAGCAAACTTTCTAATTTGTAGTGAATGTGACGTTCATGGTATGAAATAACCTGTTGGCCAGCTTGGGTTGGGTGCTCAGGTCCTGCTCCTCCTCATCCCCGCACCTGGTGAGCTCGAAAATACTGAGACCTTGAAACCCACAGACCGTAGCTGGCTATAAAGCAAATATTTCCACAAATTCAGACTCTAGAGTCTCCTAAAAATGCAGTTTTCCCAAGCATTAGAAGAGACCTTGCCGAAAAGTAAAATTGCTGAAAGAGAAATGAATCCTGTGTCGCTCAAACCAGGACACCGGGGGACCCGGCCGACCCCAGCAGTGGTGGGTCATGGCGGCTGAGTGCGTGGGAGGGCATCTGGTGTCCCCTTGTGCCCACCAACCTTCGAGTGAGGGGAACCCTGCGGGCCTTTTCCCGGGCCTCCTGTGGAAGAGGGAAGAGCCTCAGGGTGCCTGAGGGGGGTAGGGGCTGCTCCCTGGCTCGGCCCGGTCACGCGTTGGGGTGGCACCAGGTCCCAGGAGCAACAGGATGGAGGACAGAGGGGTCCCTCCGACAAGGGGGGATGCCCGTGGTACAGGTGAACCCCAGCCCCATCGCGGGAGGAGGAGGAAGAGGGAGCCAGTCCCATCTCTCCAGGGAGAAGGAAGGGTCCTGGGGAGGGGGTGGGCAGCGTGCTTGGAGGGGGCAACGCCGGGGCGCTTTGTGACATCATCGTCGCTCAGCCCTGGCCCAACAGCGTCCGGGAGGAGTGCAGCCACTGGTGTCCCACCTGCGTCTCACCTGCGTCTCACCTGCGTCCCACTGCCCTGACAGAGCAGACCCCAGTGGTGTGGTGTTTCCCTCACCCCTTTCCTCCCCCCATCCCTCCCTCCCTCCCGCAGGATGGCGGGGGTACCCCCCAGCCACCCCAGGCTGGCCTGGGTGGGGGAGAGCAGACCTGCCCAGGCTCCCAAGGCCAAGGAAAAGCCCGACATGGTGTGCAAGGTCCAGCCGCTGCTGGAGGGTGAGTGTGTGGGCGCTGTGGGTGGGGGGGGGCAGCCCCCTGCCCTCCCCTCCCCTGCCCAAACCTGTCCCAGGCTCGCATCCTCCAGCCGGGCTGGCATCGGGGTTGCCATGGCGCAGCAGCCATGGAGTCAGCCATGTCGCGGCATCCCAGGGACAGGGACCCTGACCGACCTCCCCCCCTAGCTGGTGCCAGCATGTCCCTCACCCCGACACCCCTCCCCGTGCTGCCCTCCAGCATCTCGCCCTCACTCCTGGGGCAAGAGGGGGACACCGATGTCCCCGCCTTCAGCCAGGGGTGGTGACATCCCCGGGAGTTGGGCAGAGGAGTTGAGTGTTCCCCCCCTGCCTGTCCCCCAGTCCTGCCAGCCCCCGCTCAGACAGATCCGTGCCATTCCACCTTGGCTGCTCCCAGGGAGGAAGAGAATACCCTGGGCATCATCCGAGCCGCCATCAGGAGCATACCAAAGGTATCTGTGGCCACTTCTATGGGGCTGCACCCGTGTCTCCCGGCTGGTCTTTCTGCCCCCATCCTGTGCTCAGAAGGTGCTGGGGGCTGTGCTGGGCACCCCCCCGGCTGTCTCTCCCCACCGCTGACAATGTCTGTCCATCTGTCCCCTCCCTGGCTGGTAGGAAGAGGACCAGAAGCTGAAGTTTCTGGCCTCCGTCTGCAGCGTCTGCAGCACCATCAGCATGGACTCCACCGTGTGGAACAATCTTTACTTCTGCCAGCTGGAGGTGGTGGAGACCGTCGAGGTGAGGGGACAGCCAGCCAGGCTGAGGCAGGGGCAGGGGGCAGTGGCACAGCCCTGAGGGCAGGAGAAGGCTCGGCCGGGCAGGGGTTGCAGATGAGCGCTGCTCTGGGTCTCCATCCTTGCAGATGCTCCAAAGCCACCTGGGTGGCCCGGCTGGAGCCGGGGCTTGGACCCAACGATGTTTGCAGGTCCCTCAGCCAGCCCGTGGCTCTGTGATGGGCACAGCCCTTCCCACCACGGGGCTTGGGACCACTGGGTGCTGGGTGAGGAAGGGGGGTGCCAGGATGGGGCCACACGGGCTCTGCCAGCCCCACAGGCTCTTGCTGGGCGAAGGAGACCGCCCTGTCCCGACCTGTCCCACCCTGCTGTGCTCCCCAGGTGCTGCTGCAGGAGGAGCCCACTGACCAGCTGAGCACCACAGTGCGGCAGCAAGCCATGCTGGCCATCGCCGCCATGAGGTACTTGCCCCAGCCCCCCCAGCTTGGCCTCCCTGGTGCCGGGTGGCCCCGATGGCACTGGTCCCAGGTGGGGGCCATCCCCCGTCCTGGGTCTGAGAGGGAGGCAGACAGCAGGGCAGGGGTGCCAGGGGGTTTGCCCCCAAAGGCGAGTGTCAGTGTCATGGGGGGCTGAGGTGTCCCCCGTGGCACGAGGATCGGCTCAGGTCTCCAGCTCTGGAGCCTGCCTCCTCCTTGCCGTGTCTGAAGAGCATCTCTCTGTCCCTGCAGCAGAGCAGGGCTGCTTCTGCAGGAGAAGAAGAGCGACGTCCTCCACACCTGCTTCTGCAGCACCTTCCACCTGCCTCCGCAGCACACTCAGCCCTCCAAAGCTTCCCTCTACACCAAGGTATGACACAGAGTGAACCCCAGGGAGCTCCCCCACTCTGAGGCCCCTTCCTGAGTGCTGAAGGGCCACCGCTGTCCTCCCCCCGAGGCTTCCAGGGCTGCCCCCAAGACTCTGTCCCCCTCACAGACCCTGGCTGCGATGGACAGCATGCTGCAGTCGCTGGTGTGCAGCGCCGGCACCCTCGGCGTCATGGAGCTGCAGAACATCTATCAGGTCTGGCCTTGGCACAGGGTGTCCATAGGCAGTGACCCCCAGCTTGAGCGGTGCCCTCCCCCTCGTCCCAGCACCTGGTGAAGGAGGGAGGCCGGGAATGTCCCTCCTTCCCCACCATGACCCCCCCGACTAGCCCCCTGCCTCCTTGACTGCTGCCAGAGCCCCTTCTCCTCCGCCCCAGCCCACCTCACCCCTGCAGCCTTCCCCGCTGCCCGTCCTGCCCAACACTCCCTCCCAGGTGGACCTGCCTGTCTGGCAAGGGGAGCCCTGCCAGCTTCACCACGGGCCATGTCCCAGAGCCCCCGCTGCACGTTCCCAGGGAGGTGGTCACCCCAAAGCCTTGGGGTGCTTGGGGTGGAGGGCAGAGTGACGTTTTTTGGGAGGGGAGTGAGTGGAAGGCAGCAGAGGTAGGAGCGGGAGGTGGCCACCTGCTTGGCTGCAGCAGGTTGCTGCGAGGGGCAAGAAGCACACGTGCCCCATCCCAGGCACTTTCCTGGAGCAAGCCATGCCATGGTGTGCCATGCCGCCTCCTTGGCACACCAGCAGCTTTTCTCCTCCCAGGTCCTGCTGCCCTTCACCAGTTCCCAGCCGGCACTGGTGCAGAAGAGGGCTATGGCACGGATTGCCAGGCTGGCCAGCTTCATCACCACCTGTCCCCTGCTGCAGGTACGGAGCTCCCGGTGTGGGCAGCCCCAGTCCCACAGCCCTGTCCTCCTGAGCACCGGCACCTCCCAGGGAAGCCGGGCACCCAGTCAGCAGGAGCAGGGGTCTTTTCCCTGCCCCTGTTCTCGTCCATGCTCTCTCCCAGGGCATGGCTGCTCCAGGCACGGTCAGGAACCTGGGTCTGGGCTCACCTTGTGCCTGGGCTGCCTTTCTTCCCCCAGGTCTGCCCCTGCTTTGCACAAGCCACTGCCCCCGGACATCAGTGCTCCAAGACACAGCAGTTTGTGATGCTGGGGAAGCTGGTGGGGCACCTCACTCTCTGCTGCACCTGCAAAGACAAGGGGACCCGCCACGAGGCTGCAGAAGCTCTCCATCACCTGCACACCTTCATCGTGCAGCAGCTAAGTAAGCGAAGCCGTGTTGGGCTGGGTCCCCTCAGGCGTGGGCAGCCAGTGGCCACTCTCCTTGGCGAGAGAAAGCCTGATCCAACCTGCCTGCAGTCTGAAAAGCCATTTCCCCTCACTCCCACTCACAATAGCCCTGGACCCTCCCTGGGTATCTGCTCCCTGGACCTGTCCTGGTGCCCTCTTTCTTTGCCAGTGCCTTTTCTGCCCAATGCTCTCAGACTGCACCTCCAGCTCTGCACCCTCTCTCTGAGCACTCCGGTTTTGCTCCCCCGCAGGGAGGTGGTCCCATCTGCCTGACAAAGGGCAGCTGCAGCTCCAGGAGGGCTGGCCGGCGAGGAAGTCCTGGCAGCTTTCGCGAACCAACTGCGCCATCAAAATCTTCAGCGTGAGTGAAGGGACACCTGATGCATGGGGGTGATGGGGGCTCACACTGTTCCTGAGCAGGGGCTAGGCAAAGGTCCCCAGTGAGCTGTGGTTCACCGTGGGACCCTTGACCCCCACCATCGGTCTCCTCCCTAGTGCAGCTTGGCTCTGCGTCCCGCTCTGGCTGCACAGCCAAGATGCTCTGGGTGATGCTCTAGGTGACAAATTTCCCCTCCTCACCTTCGTCCTGCAGATGTTCACAAAATACCTCCAGCCCTCCGACCAGGTAGAAATCATCCTCATAGCCATCAAGAGCCTGAAACCCCCAAGTGCCTACAGCATCAGCTTGGCTTCCCACATGGTGGACGTCCTTGCGCAGGACTCTGCCTTCCAGATGGGGCAGGTGAGTAGCCCATGGGTGGCACAACTGATGCTCCAGCCCACCAGGGGACCATTCCTCCCCTGGCTCTATGCCTGGCCCAGCACTGACGCCGTCTCAAGCCGGCATACTGCAACGGGAATGGAAGCAGCTCCCAGTAGGAGCTGGGGAAATGGCCGCGCTCACCCTGCTGACATCACCATTCGCACCCCTGTCTTCCCTCCAGGTGCTGAATATTTTGTGGACCATCTACGGAAACCTGCCCTACATCAAGGTGGTGGTAGCCCTGCAGAGCCTGGACAGGGTCCTGCTGGCGTTGACCAGCAAATACCCCAGTGAGGTGGTGGCCAGCCTGCTGCAATGCTCCCCGACCTGCACCCGGTATGGGGCCCACCAGCCTTTGGGGCTCCTCTCACACTGGGATAGGGGCCCCAACACCCTCCTGAGGGACGTCAGCCCGACCATCCTCCAGGGTGTCCCCACTGACAGAGCCCTGGGTTCCCACAGTGTCGCTGTGACCATGTGGAAGATGGTGTTCTCTGAGCCCCAGGCTGCGAAGAAGGTGCTGCAGGAGCTGATCAGCATTCTGATGAACCAGTCGCTGCGCAAGACCTCCACCTCCACCAAGGACAACCCGCGCATCCTTTCCCTGGCTGTGAGTTGCTGGACGGGACCTCGCTGACCTTCAGAGCTGCTCTCAGCTGTCGGGGGTCCCCATTCCCCTTCCCTGCCCACCCCAAAACTTGACCTCCCCAGGGGTGCGGGCATATCTCAGTGTCTGGGTGTCTTCTGCAGGCAACCAGGACGATAACTGAGATCCTCCTGCATCCCACCTGTCTCCGGGAGGTGGACGCGATTTTCCCCCAGCTTTTCCTGGCACTGCTTTTCCAAGTATCGTTCACCACAGAGCTGACGCTGCAGGAGGTGCAGATCTTCTGGAAGGAGCACCAACAGGATCTGTTCACTCCCATCAGGTGCTCCGTCCCTGTCCTCTCATCCCTGCCAGCCACCCAGAGCCAAGCCGGGGGTCCCGGTGGGAGCTGGCTGTTTCTCCTTGTGCAGGTCTGCGGTGCAGTCCATGAGAGTGCTGCTCTGCACCATGGGCTTTGAGAGCCAGGTGCTGGCCATCGAGGCACAGGGTGGCTGGAACGCCTTGCACAGCACCCAGACCCACCTCATGGGAGTGCGCATCGTGGCCAGGTGAGAGTCCCTTCTCCCTGCTCCTTGGGGACCGGGCGGCCTGTGCCACCCCCTCCCTTGGGGCTGATGGCGGGAGGGTCCCCGTTGCTCGGAGAAAGTGCTGCAGACTGGTGATGTCCACGCTGGTGCAAACCCCAAAGAGATGTGCCTGACCAGCTCAGGTCTGACAGTGCCTCTTTCCCCCTGCCAGGGAGATGATGAAGACCCCAAGACCCCTGCGCTACGCCATCTTCAGCCATCTGGCAGAGCTCCTCAGCGTGGAGGACCCCACCTGGGAAATGGTTGCCATGGTCTTCCTCGTCGAGGTGAGCCTGATGGCACCTCTCCAAGTTCCCTCTGATGCTCGGTTCTTCCATGCCCACCGCTGTGGGGGGAGCTGGGGCAGCGGGTGGGCTCTGGTTGGTACCATGGAGGAGCAGGCGAAGAACCAGTGTGGTGTGGGGCACAGGGGCTCTCTGCAATCCCTGCCACCTCCATCCGGGTTTGGTCTTGTGCCAGAATCTTTGCCCTGAGCTGATGGTCGGAGCCATCACCGCATCTCGCCAGCTCCCGCTGTGTGTGTTTCAGATGTTGGGCTGCACCGACCTCAGTGAAGACCTGGACCGTGCCCTGAAAATCTTCCCCATGTATCTGCGGAGCCAGTGCCTGGGGATGCCCAGCCTGGTGCTCAGGGGCATCCTCAGGCTCACCAAGATGCCTGACATGGTGGGTGAGAGGCAGCCGGGACAGCCAGGAAAGCATCCCAGGGTGGAGAAGCAGGTGGTGGGTAATATGGTGGCTGGGTCTTTTCTGGGCATCAGGAGCTGTGCTGGCTGCTGCCAGCTCTCCTGCCTCCCCAGCCCTCCGCCCCACGGCTGTGCCGTGCAAGGAGAGAAGCGGCAGCAGTGCCGATGGGAATGGGATCCTGCTGCCAGGACATCCTGGCAGTAATGCTGGTGGCAGAGCCACCAGCCCAAGCGTCTAAGGGTCTGCTGAGACCTGGGGAGAAATGCAGCAGCGATGGCAGGGTCTGCTGGCAGCTCAGATGGCTTTCCAGGCATCCCTGGTCGCCCACCAGCCTGGCTAGAGGGTTTGGTGGAGAAGGAGTCAGTGCTCTCTGTCCCCCCCACTCTGTGCCCTGGTCTTCCCATGGCCATGCTGGTGAGCCCTGCCTGCCGGGACCTTGCCCTCGTAACCCACGCTGCCTGCCGAGAAGCCGGCGGGGAGTCCGGTGGTCATGGGGAGGGTTATCACCCCTGTGGTCGGTTGCTGCTTTACAAAAAGGAGGTGGCGTGTTTCCCACAGGCAAAGAAAAGCCTCGTCCTGCTGCCGTACGTCATGGAGCAGCTGCAGAGTGATGAGAGTGATGCCAGAGCTGCGGCTCTGCCCGTGCTCGGTGATATGCTCCGGCTGCTGGAGGGGAAGACGTCCAGCCACACCACCCTGGAGCTGGCTGAGAAGCTCCGGCCGCTCTTTGACGATGTAAGGGTGGGGGAGACCCCTGTGCCCCTCTTTGCACCTCCATTCGTGCCTCCCACCGCAGCCCCCGCGCTCTGCAGGGGGATGCTTTGTCCCACAGCCCCCAGACCCCATTGCTGCCCTCGGTGGCTCTGCGCTGCATCCCAAACCCTCCGCATGGACTCACCCCAAGTGACCTCCGCATGGCCACCCTGCCACATGGGGGACAGTGATGGCAGGATGGTGGCAGACGTGCTGAGCCCCATCGATGTGCACCCTGCCTTGGCAGCATCCCCCAGCCCTCTGAGGGGTCTCCTTCTCCAGCGTGGGGATGTCCACCTCCAGGTCAGCCCCTTGCTTGCCATGGGCTTGGTGCTGAGGTTCTCCTCCCCCAGGAGTCAGACATCGTGCGGGAGCTCTCCATCCGTCTCTTCCAAAACACGATGGAGCTCGTGGTGGGTGCCAAAACCAAGAAAATGAAGAAGAAAGTGTGGGACAGCCTGGTGCCGCTGGTCTTACACCTGCACGACAAGGACAACAACGTGGCCAAGGTGGGATCCCCAACCTGACTGGTCCTTTGGGCAGGGCAATGCTGACACTGGACCTTTCAAATGTGTGTCACCGTGAGGTCTAGCTTGCTGAGTCCCTAGGACCAGGCAGAACCCCCCTCCCTGCCCACAACTGCCTTTCTCCCACTGCTGCCCGGATGGATGGGGAGGTGGGTCCCTTTCCCACCCAGCTCCCTCCACACAGCCTGTGGCATGAGTCCCTGCAGCCCCAGAGGCTGGGCTACGGCTCCGCAGCAGCCTGGGGCCACCAAGGCCAAAACGCTGAAGCCCTGATGGGCTTCCAGCCAGAGAGGGTGGCTGCCCTTATCTACCCCTGGGGTGCGGATCCTTGTGGCATCATCAGTCCCCAGCCGGTGCATCTTCCCTGCACGGGCTCTGAGCCCTGCCAAGATGGGGGACACAGGGACCTGTGCCCCTGGTGGTGGTGGTAGCATCTCTGCTTCTCACCAGGCCTCCCAGGAAGCCCTCTGCAGCGCTGGCCGGCTTCTGAAATGGGGGCAGCTGGTGCAGCTGGCCGACACTGCCCAGGCATGGAGGATCTGCGAGTGCCTGGTAAGCCCAGACCCAGTGCCCCCCAGATCTACCCCGGAGGAACCCTGCCCCGTGCCCAGCGGGGGGATGGAGGACTGTGCCCCTGTGGCTGCACGCACCCTCCCAGAGCAGGCTCTCCTCCAGGCTGTCCTCGCCCCCAGGGTTCCAGAGGGGACCCTGCCACCAGGATGGCACCCCAGCATCCCCGGTGAGCCCTCTGCTCCCTCCGAACCTCAATGCCCTATTGGCAAGGAGCTGGGAATGTCCTGCTGGGGGGAAGAAGGATGGCCCTGGGTAGGGGAGACCACTCGACCTGGGGGCAGCTCTGCACCAGCCCTGCACCCTGCTCCTCTCTCCAGCTGGCCAGGAACAGGAGCAAGGCCAAGGACTACCTGTACCAGAACCACCCCTACCTGCAGAGCCCGCAGGAGCACCTACGGTGGGAAGCTGTCAGATTCATCGGTGAGCCACCGGCCCCGGGGTCCCTCCCTCTCCCCAGGGTCCCTGTGTCCTGGCACGGGACCTGTGGGGCACCACTTCACCCCCTCCCACCCCTGCCTGCGCCGGTGTGACTGGCAGGAGGCTAATCCATCCCCTCCAGGATGCTGCACCACGGGGTCAGCCCTCCCCGGTGGCTGTGCAGCCGGGCGGGCTGGGTGGCAGTGTCCCCAATGGGCAGCGAGGTCCCCCCCAAACAGTGGGGTCCCTGACACGCTATGTCCCCCCAGGGCTCATCGGACGGCAGATGAATGAGGACAAGGAGATGGAGTATGTCACAGAGGGTGAGTGGGGGCAGCGGGGAGGAGGAAGGACCCTGGCACAGAGCTCCCCAGCCAGCCCGGGCGAGGGGGGATCTGCTCCCAGCACATCTATGGGGAGGGGGATGTTTCTGGTGGGGGGTGTTCCTGACCAGCAGCCTCCAGCCGAGTCAGCTGCTCCCTGGCTCCCTCCTGGCCCTGGGAATCACAGGGTGCGATGTGCCCTGCCTGGAGGGGACACAAGGGCTGTCACCTCACTGCATTGTCTCCACAGTCCTTGAAGACGCAAGGAAAGACATCAGCCCGCTGGTCTCCTCCCTGGCGACTCAGACAGTCCTCATCCTCAGACCACGAAGGCTGAAGTTGAGGTTTAACCCACAATGGCTGAGGTTACAGCTGCGGAGGCCATGGATGAGGCGACAGGCGGTCCCCAGCGAGGACTCTGCTCAGGCAGAGGTGAAGATGCAGCCCCAGCCCTAGGACACTCTGCAGGCTGGACTATCTCCTCTTCCCAACATCGAGCAGGAGAGGAGAGACCTCAGTCCCAGAGGAGCTGGCATCCTCTGGCAAGACAGTTCCAGTGGTCCAGGGCAACACCTGCCCACACGCTACGTCCTGGCCACAAAACACCAGCTGCGGTGCGGAGGCTGCGAAACAGAGGGAAGGAGAAGCCCAAGTCAGAGGCTGACACCGAAGCTGAAGTTGAAACTGAAGCCTTCCGTCATGGTTTGGGCTGGACTGGCCCCTGAAACGAGTGGCAGATGCTCCCTAACTTCTCTCGCAAGTGAGAGAAGAATGAGAGAGAGACTTCTGAGTAGAAAAGAAACTAATCTACTTTAGTGAAATATTAATAGTAAAATAGTAAAAAGAAAATATAATAATTTTAATAATAAAATAATGAAATATATACAAAACCATATCAACCTCCAGGGATGATGATCACGTCACCAGCAGGCACTGGGGAAGTCCCAGTGATGGACTCAGTGATGGATGGGAGCTGAACTCAGGAACTGGAGTCAGGAATGCACGGATCGGGATCAAAGGCAGACAAACAGAGTCCTCCTCAGATGTTGGGCACTGAAGAAAGAGGGCTGACCCCTTTGATCCCTCAGCTTTTATACTGAGCATGAGGCAGATGGGATGGAATACCCTGTTGGTCAGTTTTGGGTCACTTGTCCTGTCAGCTCCTTCCTGCAGGTGCAGCCCCTCTACAAAGCCACCGCTGCTTCGGCTCCAACAGCATCATCCCCTCCATCTGCCCAGCAGGAAGGGCAGCTCTGCCTACTGCCTGTTCCACCCCTCCCCACCAGCCCTGCAACCACTCCTGCCCAGGGACATCAGAAGTCACAAGAGGTGACACCATGAAACCGAGCCCTCCATGGAGCCATCGCCGTTGAACAGTTGCCAAAAGGGGGACCACCTGCTGGCACTCCGCAGCCCCTCCAGGATGCTCCGGGCACACATGGCGACATTCTTTGGCTGCTTCTGCCTGGGAGAGGGAGCCTGTCACCTTACAGCGACCAACCATAGGGTGTTCCTGCCGCCCTTCCACACCTCCCCCGGTGCCAAAGAGAAAAGAGACTGAATGCGCAAACACGAGTTTCAGCACAAAAGCAGATTTTAGCTCTTTAGAGCATCCCAGGACAGGCGCTCCCACACCCACCCCTCCCAGCAGACACCCATGACCGCCGGTACGGCCAAGGACAGGTCCCTGGGACCCTCTGCTCCCCGCAAGCCTCCAGAGGTCCCCATCCCCGGC
>NW_009647674.1:40609-41628 GCF_000708025.1 Charadrius vociferus
CACATTCAGCAGGTAGGAATGAATAGGCTTTCCCTGTCAGTTTTCTGTAAAGTAGACAACTGGCTGCAGGACCAGGACCCTTCTGCCCAGGGTGCCGGCTGCTGGAGCCCTGGGGATGGGAGGGTGCCATGCTCGGGTACTCCCACATCTGGGGAAGGGGCCGGGGACAGCCCAGCTCACATCCCGCTCTCCCTGCAGGTGCAGCCTCCGGATCCAGCCAGCATCCGCGTGCTGCGGGGCCACCAGCTGCCCGTCACCTGCCTGGTCATCTCTCCAGATGACAGGTTCATCTTTTCCGCTTCCAAGGACGGCGCCGTCATCAAATGCAAGTGTTCCCTTGGGGCTGTGACTGGCTGTTCCCCCAGCCTGACCCCTGCAGGGACCCTGCAGCAGCAGGACTGTGGGTCCCTGTGGAGGTGGCTTTGCCCCCGGCCCCTCCAGGGATGTGCATGTCCACCACTTCAGCCTCTGTGGGAGGCTTGTTGGCGCTTTCCAGAGTGGTGGGATGCTCCCAGGGGGTGATAGTAATGCCTTTTCCGCAGGGGAGGTGGAGAGCGGGAAGAGGCTGTGCGTGGTGCCTGGGGGAAAGAAGGGCACTGAGGAGCGGCACATGGGGCACGCGTCCCATGTTCTCTGCATGGCCATCTCGTCGGATGGCAAGTACCTGGTATGGGAGAGGTCGCTGGCACTGCTGCTGGGGACAGAGAGGTGGTGGTGGGGCGTGCATCTCCTCCCGGGATCCTGGGGAGCAGTGTCTCATGGCCATGTGTACCTTGCTGGGTTAAGGCAGCCCCTACCCCCACCAGAGTCAAGAACGGGTCCCTGGGACCCCCCCAAAGCACACGGGGTGGGAGCGGAGGCTGGGGCGGGCCATGGGTCCCCGAGGGGTGGGTCTCAAGTACCCCCTGTGTTCTGCTAGGCTACGGGAGACAGGAACAAGCTGATCATGATCTGGGATGCAGCCACATGCAAGCGCCTGCACATCTTCACAGGGCACCACGACGCCGTCTCGGTGAGGC
>NW_009647674.1:41645-42715 GCF_000708025.1 Charadrius vociferus
AGGGCCAGGCTGCACCATCCCCCCCAGTGTCCCTCACCGCTGCTCCCGTGTCCATCTGTCTGTCTGTCTGCAGGGCCTGTCCTTCCGGAAGGGCACGCACCAGCTGTACAGTGCCTCCCACGACCGCTGCGTCAAGGTCTGGGATGTGGCGGAGAATGCATATGTGGAGACCTTGTAAGACCAGAAGGGGGACCCTGCTGGGGGAGGCGATGTGGCAGAGGGCCGTGCCCGCTGCAGCTCTTTGCTATCTCCCCCTCCAGGTTTGGGCACCAGGATGTCATCACAGGGCTGGACAGCCTGAGCCGGGAGTGCTGTGTGACGGCAGGGGGACGGGACGGTACCGTGCGGCTCTGGAAGATCCCCGAGGAGTCACAGCTTGTGTTTTGTGGGCACCAGTAGGTCCAGGGCAGGAGAATGGGGGCCACGGGCAGGCGGGTCTGGCTAGGACAGTGGTGTATGGATGCCAGGCATCGCTGGGAGCCTGGCACCACCCTGGGGATGCTGATGCCCTGGTGAGCTCTTGTCTCCTAAATAGGATCCCAAAGCATGCTCATAACTGATGGTAGTTTCCCCTTCCCTTCGTAGGGGCTCCATTGACTGTATCCAGCTCATCAACGAGGAGCACATGGTGTCAGGCGCCGATGACGGGTGAGCACAGGGCCGGGGCGGTGTGTGGGGTGGGCACACGGTGCCCGCACGGTCCCTTCACCCCTCCCTGGCAGGTCTGTAGCCCTGTGGGGGCTGACGAAGAAGAAGCCGCTGGCGCTGGGCCGGCCGGCGGCCGGCACGGAGGCACAACTGTGTCCTGCTCCCTTCCCTGAGTCGGGGTGCATGGCAGACTCCTCTCTCTGCCCCAGGCTCCCACAGCGCCAGCGTGAAGCTCTGGAAGAGCAGTGAGGGATTTCGGAAGCTGGAGCCCCTCTGGGACATCCCATTGGTATGGATGGTGGAGGCTGGGGATGCAGGAGCCGGGCTGGGGTGGGACGCGGGGGGTCCCTCACTGGGGGGCTCTCCCTGGGTGGTGGGAAGAGGCTGTGGGAGCCCTTCACTTCTGCCTTGTCCCCTCCAGG
>NW_009647674.1:43863-51774 GCF_000708025.1 Charadrius vociferus
AGGGGCTGCGCGCTGCGGCTCAGTGCAAGGGATTTGGGGGGGGGATGTTCACCATGGCTCGGTGTGGGTGATGGGGGGGGACAATGGACACCTCAGCTCAGTGCAAGGGACAGGGGGACTCAGACCATGGCCTGGTGCAAGGGATTGGTGGACACGTAGCAGGGCTCAGTGCAGGGGGTGGGGGAATGTGGACAACGGCTCAGTGCAGGTGACACGGGGGGACGTGCACCACGGCTCGGTGCAAAGGACAGGGAGGTGTGCACCACAGCTCAGTGCAAGAGATGGGGGTGACATGCACCATGGCTCAGTGCAGGTGACGGCGGGAGGGGGTCGTGCACCACGGCTCAGTTCAAGGGATTGGGGACGTTCACCATGGCTCGGTGCAAGGGACTGGGGATGTTCACCATGGTTTGGTGCAAGGGACCGGGGATGTTCACCACGGCTCAGTGCAAGGGACTGGGGATGTTCACCACAGCTTGGTGCAAGGACAGAGGGTCGTGCACCATAGCTCAATGCAAGGGATGAGGGATGTGTAATGTGGATCGGTGCGAGGGAAGGGGGACACGTACCGTGACCCAGCACGTGGGATATGTAGCCTGTGCCGGGGCAGGGGCTGAGCCTCCCGGCTGCCTCCAGCCCCCGAGCGGGCCGTGCTGCGGGCGCTGCTCTCCCTGGCAGGGGCGGGGAGCCGGGTGCCACAGGAGCAGCAGCACCGCGACCTGACCCCCGTGTCCTTCACAAGGATGATGTCGTGGAGTCCACCACCTCGCGGCCATTGCACACCGTGGGCACGTACTGCGAGGCCGAGCCTGGCCGGGAAGGCAGCAGTCAGGATCAAGGTGGGATCTGGCAGCAGCACCACCACCCCCCCTGCCCAGGGCATCCCACTGCGGCGGGTGATGGGTGCCTGGGGAGCTGCATCCCCCGGTGCTGGGGTGGAGGGTGCCCAGGGTGGCCGTGTCCCCCCAGGGCTGGGGTGGAGAATGCTTCGGTTGGCCATGTCCCCTTGGGGCAATGGTGGTCCCCCAGGAGCAGTAATCCCCCCCTGCAGGCCATGCTGCTGCCTTGGGGCTTGCAGCCGCGGGAGATGAGGGACTGGGACAAGGGACAGGGATGAGCCATAGGGGACACAGCATCCTCCATCCTTCCCATTTCCAGTCATGCCCTACCCTGCACCCCACTTTCCTTCAGGGGCCCATGCTGGGGTGCTTCCCGCTCCCTCCTCCCCGCCAGGAAGGGGGTGCTGCCCCCCAGCCCTTCCCAACCCCACCATGCTCACCATGGGACTGGCTGGGGGCGGCGGGGGAGTGGTGCCCACGCGGTGGCTGGCCACGTTCTTCTGCGGCTGGAAGAGTATGATGTGGAGCTTGGGGGTGAAGAGGCAGCCAAGGACCACGGTGCCGCTGAGGCTCACCGAGATGCACATGGTGGTGGTCTGGACCTGGAGACAGGGGTGGGCATCAGGTGCTCCTGCCACCAGCCCTCTGCCCGGAGTGGGACAGGATGAAGCCCTCACTGTGGCACCGGGCAGAGGCTGCTGCCTGCACCCCACAGGCACATCCCACCCCACACCAGGTCCCTCTGTCAGGGTGGACCCACTGGAAACCCACAGGCAGAGGATGGGCATAGGTCTCATGGGGCCACGCTGCCCCTGAAAAGTGGGTACACCCTGAGCAGCACCCCCAGCCTTGCCAATGTGCTGCTTTGGTGCGATGCCCAGGGCCAGAGCCCGGCACCCCCCACCCCGGTGCACGCTCCCACTGAGGAATGTGTGTCCTTTCTGGACGCCCCCAACTGCAGCTGCCCCCACTGAGTCCTCCAGGCCTGGCAAGAACGTGTCTGGGCACTCTTGCCAGGGCCTTTGAGGTGCTGCAGGGTGCACCCCATGCTCCCCATTCCCTGGCACCACTCGGCTCCCCAGGGACCATGCTGGCCCTGGGGTTGGCATTCATCCCCTGGTGGGGGGGAGTGTCGGGATGGGCCAGGGGCTGTCTCATGCCTTTGCGTCATGAGGCTGAAGGATGGCAATCACTGCTCTGTGTTCAGATCGAGGGGTCTCTGGAGGTCTCAGGGTGATTTCCCATCCTCACCCTAGCCAACAGACTGTCGAGGGGAAAGTCTTCTCCCCAGGACTCATTGCCCCCTCAGCCACCCTTCACCCGGTCACGAATGCCCCAATGCAAAGGTGACCATCACCAAGTCCATGACGGTGCTGCAGGGTGCACCCCATGCTCCCCATTCCCTGGCACCACTCGGCTCCCCAGGGACCATGCTGGCCCTGGGGTTGGCATTCATCCCCTCGTGGGGGGGGAGTGTCGGGATGGGCCAGGGGCTGTCTCATGCCTTTGCGTCATGAGGCTGAAGGATGGCAATCACTGCTCTGTGTTCAGATTGAGGGGTCTCTGGAGGTCTCAGGGTGATTTCCCATCCTCACCCTAGCCAACAGACTGTCGAGGGGAAAGTCTTCTCCCCAGGACTCATTGCCCCCTCAGCCACCCTTCACCCGGTCACGAATGCCCCAATGCAAAGGTGACCATCACCAAGTCCATGACCAAAGACCCTTCCCCAGGCCCTCACATCTCCTATCCACAAACCCCATGGGGCCCAAATCACCCAGACTGCTCAGATCAAGCCCTATCAAAGCCATCTACCCCCAAAAACTCAGGCTCATACTCGGTAGTCGCTGGAGGTCACGTAGAAGATGGGCAGGAAGGCCAGCCAGATGATGCAGGTCGTGTACATGGTGAACCCGATGAATTTGGCCTCGTTGAAGTTTTCAGGGCATTTCCGTGTCTTGAAGGCGTAGACCGTGCAGAGGACAATCAAGAGGACATTGTAGGTGAGTGAAATGAGCATGTTGGAGTCACGATTGTTGCACTTGAGGGTGACGATGTACCTCTTGTCAGGCTCAGTCTCCTTGCCTGTGCCGGGGGTCTCCACCAGCAGCCAGATGATGACGATGATCAGCTGGCAAGAGATGAGGGCCATGCAGATGACCACCTGTGATGTGGGGCTTATGAACCGGGGGCGCTGGACCCCTTCCTTCACCCCACTGAAGATCCTGGCGATGCGATTTGTCTTGGTCAAGAGGGCTGAATAGCAGACGGCAAAGGACGTGCCCAGCCCCAGACGCCGGAGCGTGCACACCTCAGTGGAGGGCTTCGCGATGAAGATGAAGGTCATGCTGTAGCACATGAGGACCCCAGTCAAGAGAATGTAGCAAAGCTCCCGGCCAGAGGCCTTCACGATGGGGGTGTCATTGTTCTTCATGAAGACTCCGAAAACGAAGAGGGTGGAGATAAACCCCAGGCACGAGATAGTGACGGGGCCAATGGCCCAGACGTCTTTCCAGCGGATGTACTCTTGGGGCAACTCGTAGCAGCCATTCAGGGTCTCGTTGGGCCAGTAACCGAGACCACAGTCCATGCAAGTGAACTCATCCAGCAAGTACTCATAGGGCTGGCAGGGAATGCAGATCCAGCAGCATATGTCGCCGGGCTGCATGCTCTTTATCTCATTCTTCTTGCAGGGGTCGCTGCACTGGGACACAGGGATGGAGGTCTCAGCCCACGGGATGAGGCTGGTGTTGAGGATAAGCCCTTCAGCCCAGTAGCCCACCTTCTGATAGCGATACCGCCCATCCATGTGGTGATAGTTGAAGATGTTGTAGCGCCCAATCCCATCGCCGTAGCGGTCAAATCGAACGACACTCTTAGTGTCTGCTGGCCTGAACGGAGCTGGGGGAAGGAGAAGGGGAGATGGTGACTGCCGTGGGGCAGGAGAGCGCTTGCTCCCGGTGCAGAGGCAAGGCTCCACCAAAGCATCACATCCCACCATGGCCACAGGCAAATATCTGACCCATTCCCCACCTTCACTCTCATACTTGCTGGCTATGCACACATTAGGAGCTGGAAAGCAGCAGTGGAGAACCACCTTCTCAGGTGCCTTACAGCTCGGCAGCCCCAGACAGCTCTGCAGGGACAAAGAGGTGGATTTGGCAGCCTTCATGGCTCTCAATGACACCTGGGTAGCCGGGCTCAGCCCAAGTCACAGAGGACACACTTCTAATTCACGTCCAACCATGTAGGTCCCTGATGAGGGTCTCCCTCCAGTTTAATCACTGAAATGGGAATAAATCATGTTTTTTGCAAGTGAGGTCTCCAAGGACCCGTGGTCTTGGAGGCGCCCCTGTGGGGACAGTCCCACCCAGTTCTAGCAGGATGGAGTTGGTCACCAGCTTTTCCACACTGGGGATGAAAGGCCTGGATTGCCTCCCAGGGGTGATGGTGAGCTGTTGGCATCCTGGGACAACCAGAGCTCATGGCACAGGGGTCCCTCGGTATGGGCAGGCTGGAGGAACTGGAGGGCTTTGGGTCAAATCTAGGTCTCCTTCCTTCTCCTTGGCCCTCCACCCACCCCCTTCCAGTTAGGCAGCCAAACCCCATCTCCATCTCTGGACTCACCGTCAAAATTAACATTGAGCATAAAGTCCTTGTAGAACCTCTTGCCATTGACAGGCTTCATGGCGTCACAGAGCTTGGTGGCGTTGGGGCACAGCGCCTGGTGCATGTTGTGGAGAGAGTGAGCCATGGCATAGACTGCGTTGACCACAAATGTGATCTTGGACTCTGGCTCAAACTTGCCTGTCTTGAGGGAGTACCGGCTACAGTCCTGCGTGTGGAAGCTGCACTTGAACTTCTGCTCCCAAAACTCCCGAAACCAGGGATTTCGGCTGTTATTGTAGGGGTTGAGGTTAAGGAAGTAGGCAGCAAACTCCTTAATGGGGTAGGCTGCCAGTTCGATGGTGATGGCTCCCTCTGCCACTGCTTCGCTCCCAGCCACCACACTCTCCAGGGCTCCCCACCCATCACTGGCCACCCACGTGAAGGACACATTGGCTCTCTGGGCAGCCGCCAGCAGCTCCCGGGCATCTTCGCTTCGGGTGAACAGCACAACCACTCTGGCATTGGGCTTCTGCAGCAGAGCCCGGACCACCCCGTCGTAGGTCTTCTTGTTCATGGAGCGCCCCACCTTCTCCGAGGTGGCAATGCAGATGTTGCGCATGCGGGCTTCTTGCTCAAAGGCCTCGATCCCCGTCTCCCCATAGTCACCCTCTGAGGCCACAGTGGAGACGTAGGTCCAGTTGAAAAAGCGGAGGATCTCTGCCATGGCTTTGGCTTGGTAGAAGTCTGGTGGGACGGTGCGGGCAAAGTAGTCGTAACGGGACTTGTCGCTGAGCTTGGCACTGGTGGAGGCGTAGCTGATCTGTGGGATCTGGAAGAGCCGCAGGAGGTTGGCCACCTGCATGGAGGAGGAGAAGTGAGCACCTGAAGACGTACCCCAGTGAGGGACATCGCCACCAGAGAACACCAACATTGCACGGTGCTCCCAAGCACGACTGTGGGGCTGATGAGCAATGCCCCCACCTGGAGGGTCCTGGTTGGTGGACAGATGGATGGATGGCACATTCACAGAGTTGCCTGAGCCCTCAGATGTGCTCATTTCTTTTATTATTTTTTTTTTTTAAGTATTTCATTTCCCCTCTGAAATTTGGGGCTGGGAAGGAGATAAATGGATGCGTGGCAAAAGCAGAAACTCCCCCGTGGGTGAGCTGTGGGAGATGCTTGTGGGCAAGGAGAGAGATGGGGAGCCTGGCAGCACCACGGCGTGGGGGGAAAGGGCTCTGGGGGCTGGGAGATGGGGCAGAGCCCCCTGCCCAGCCCGGGGTGGGGGGCGAGACCGGCACCTTCCAGTCACTCAGCAGAATCCCTCGTTAGCTTCAAAAGGGAAAAAAGCCCCGCTAATGAGGCCGTTAAAAACCCAGGCTCTTCAGCAGCAAAGGGGAAGGCTCAGGCGCGCCGGCGGGGCCGGTGAGCCAGCCCACATCGCGCTGCTCCCCAGGCGAGAGACGCGGCTTAATTAACGTGGACAAATGTTCTCGACGACAAAGTCCCCTAATGGCAAGAAGGCCCCCGAGCGCAGCAATGCCGCTGCCTGGCCGCGCCGCACAACGGGAGCTGCCAGCCCGCCGCGCTGCCCACACCACCCGGGGTCGGGACTGTGTCCCCAGACGCGGGGACGCGCCAGGTCCTCCAGCAAGGGAAGGGACAAGCGCCCGCGTGGGCTGGACCGGGGTGCTGCCTCCAACACCCAGCTCCGGCTTCCTCCGCCCCATGGCCAGGGGGATGCGGGGACCCTGGGGACCAGCAGACGTGGTTTGACACACGCCGGGGGACTCGTTAAATCTTAGCGAGCACGCGGTCCACTGGCAGCCCCTGGGACTCAGCTGGCCCCTCCGGCTGCCTGCATCCTCAGGGGATGCTCTTCTCCCTGCCGAAGCCGGCCCCTGGGTCCGCAGAGCCATGGTTTTGGGGACTGAGCTGCGCCCCACCCAGGGCGACAGCCAGGTCTGAGGCTCGAGGTGGCTGTTCCCATGGGAAGCACCGGGGACATGGGGGCAGCGTCCCTCTGTGCCCACCCTGCCCTATGGCTGAACCCCTCAGAGCGGGGTGCCCCCTCACAGCTGGCCGCACCTCGTGGGCTGGTTTTGGGGTGGGAGAGGGGATGGCGCCCCCTCACGGTGTGCAGCTCTGCCTGCCGGGAGCGACGTCCCCACATCCCCACCACAGTGTCCCCAGTGCCATTCTGACATCTGGAGTGTCACCGCCATGCCGGGGGGGTTGTTCCTGCCCCTGGCCACCCACCCATCCCACTGGGACAGGACCCACAGGGGCTGGAAGTGAGCCAAACCCCGCTCCTGCACTGCAGTGGCCCCTGGGGACAGCCACCCCCTGGCTGCCAGGGCACCCCCACCCCCCCCAGGACTATAGTGCCCAGGGGGCACCAGGACAGCCATGGCACGGCCGTGGCCACCCAGGCCTGGTGGTGGGGGCGGCTGGTCTGCCGGGTGCTGGGGGTGGCCACCTACAGTGCCTGCCACATCCAGGCATGGTGGCATCGTGCTGTCACCCATTGGTGGGAGGAGCAGCGCCCGCAGGCGTTGGCAGCACACATCTGGTGGGAGAGGGCCAATGTCCTTCTCCAGGCCCATGCCAGGATGTGGCACGCCAGGGACCGGTACTGGTGATGCCGGGAGGCGGCTTGCAGCATACAGGTTCACTGGCAGCAGTGAGGGATGCGGCAGTGTGGTGGCACTGAGGACAATGTGGACCTGAGCATTGAGATCGTCCTGCGTTGAGGAGCTGCGCTTGCTGCCACAACCCCGGGAGGGGAATAAACGCCTGTTCTCGTGTAGGACAGATCCACTGGTTTGGCTCCCATGGCTTATGGCGGGTGGGGGGCCCTCTGCAGCCCCTGAGGGGACCCCAGCCACCATCAGGGCTGCAAGCCCCTCCATGCTAGCAGAGAGAAGGCTCTCTCAGGTGCCAGGCTGGCATTCCCTCCCCAAAGCATCACCACGAGGGATGCGAGAGCTTCCCTGTGCTGCATTGGCAGCAACATCATCACACTGTTAGCAGGGTTTTACACCCCTCCACTATTTCTGCCGACCCCCCAGCCCCATCTGAACCCCTCTTGCCTGGGGGTTACCTGGATGGACACGTCACTGTAGGAGCCCCCGATGACACCGGTGATGGCGGTGGGCACGTCATCGTGGACAGCGTAGGAGCCGTCGGGGCAGATGTGCTCAGAGCCGTCCACCCTGGTGAGGGATGCGCGGACGAAGTCGAGGGACTGCTCGAGGGCGTAGGTGTCCTTGGAGCAGGTGTCGAGGATGTGGGCGCCCAGCTTCACCCCCGGCAGGATGCTCCCATCCTTGTTGATCTCATCCAGGGCAAAAAGCATGGCCTCCAGGCGCTGGATGCCCCGGTGCTCGTTGATCTTGCCACAGTCTTCGCTCCCCACTCCTTTCTCATGGACGGGGAAGAGGCCCCCGATCACCAGGTCCCCATC
>NW_009647674.1:53225-54599 GCF_000708025.1 Charadrius vociferus
AGCAGACGGAGCTGGCAGTGATGCCCAGGGGGATGCGGGCAGCAGTGTGGCACAGGGCATAATGGGGTGAGATGCATGCGGACCTCCTCCTCCATGCCCCAGAATGCCTGTCCCCCAGTGCTGCCTGCGACGAGCCCCCAGCCACCTCGGGGCATCTCCTACCTGATCCCCCAATTTGAAGGAGTTTGGAGAAGCAGCCGAGGAAAGGTCCCTGCTTTATTCCAGGCAGCAAATGCTTTTGAGGGACCCAGAATTTCCCCAAGCAGGAAAGAGGTCGTAGGCACATGGATTATTATTGATGGAGCCCATTCATGCCAGGCTGAGCCTGGCACAGGGGTCTGGCAGCTCCAGGAGCCCGTCTCCTTGGGGTCCGGCTCCTCTGGGGCTGCTGGTGGGACCTGCCAGATGAAGGGCAGCTTCAGGCAAAGCTCTCCTGAAAGGGCAAACCGTCACCCACTGCGCAGTGAGCCTCGAGGGATGCCGTGAGCAGGGCTGCGGCCGTCCCTACAGCTGCTCAGCTGGGTTGGCACGGTGCCGGGGGGAGGACAGCCCCCTGGGAACATCTGGAGAACATCTGGGGAAGTGAAGCACCCAGCAGGACAGAGCCAAGTCCAGCCCGATGGACACAGTATGGCTGGAAGGTTCCTGCCGGCTGCTGGCAGCCTCTCCTCCCGAAAGCATTGGTGAGTAGGATGGGTGAGAAGGTGCCATCGCTCCTACGTGCCCCGAGCGATTCCCACCCACCCCCTGCCAGGAGACCCAGGAGACCTGACCCTCTCCGACACCAGCACCCTTAGGGGTGACGTGGGGCGCGTGTGAGACCAGCCGTGCTGGGAGCCCAGCTTACATGAGCCACCATCACCACCTCCCACGGGGGTCCCTGGAGGTCCTACCACCAGCGAGCTCCGCCGAGCCCCCTGCACCTCCAGGGGCTGGAGCAGGGACACACTGCTGCCTTCATCCTCCCGCAGCGACGCACGGGGCAGGATCCAGCAGCCGCGGTGCTTCAGAGCCTGTTCTCTCACCACCGCCCCTTCCTTCCCCGTATACTAAATTCAGAGATTTCAGTAAAAGTAAGAGCCAGGTTTGCTGACTCCCTCTGCAGAAAGCACGGAGGCGCGGGGGAATCAAAGGCTTTTGCAGCAGACAGGCCTTTTTTTGGCAGGAGATGCAGTCCCTTCGGAGATCGGTTGTCTTTTCCCAAAACACGGGAGAGATTTGTTTCCCATTTGTAGCCGACGGCTGAAACCCCGCAGGGCTGCCATTTCAGGGGCCATGGGAGAAGGAGACCCCCTGACAGCCCAGAAACCTCGGGCTGCTCCGGCATGGGAAGCTGCCGGTGCCGCAGCAGGTCCCAGGGCTCACCCGCCGCCC
>NW_009647674.1:55731-84128 GCF_000708025.1 Charadrius vociferus
GGGGGTTGCCAAAGCCATTATAGTGATATGCAGGACAATAAACAAGATTAATTTCTTACAGGCCGCTAGCAGGGCTGGGAGCACTGCACACCCTTCCGCCCTGCGACAGCCCCATCCTCCCCGCTCAGTCCCAGCCCAGCGAGAGGGGTCCCAGCTCCAGCTCCAGCTCCACAGCTACAACCTGGTGCCCCTGGGGCTGTTCCCCCCCTGCCCAGCCCCCCACTCCCCCAAGCCTTTGGGGGCACCCAGGGGACCAGCATCACCTCACTGACTCCCGCACTCCACACAGCCCCCAGCACTCACCATTGGCCCGAGCACCACGCTGGGGGAAGGCTTCAGACGATGCTCCCTGAGCTGTCTCCTCCGCAGGCAGAGGCAGCGGCTGGATTTAGCGTTCCAGGTCTCCACCGCTTGCCCAAACCCATTCTGGAGCCATTCGGCTGCCCAGGATCCCGCTGCGCTGCATCCCCATCAGTCCCGTGCTGGCAGCCTGGCTGTCCCAGGGAGCTCCGTGACTCAGGGACAAGAACAGGACGGGGAATGACACAGGACCTGCAGGGGTGGGCAGGGGCCAGGGGTACCTCTGGGGCACCACCCCAAAGTAACCGCCTCACCACTCTGTGCCCCAGTTTCCCCACTGCCCGTTGCTGTGCTTGCAGGCTGCGGGTTAGGGCACTGCAGCAAGAGTCAGACCCACTCTGTCTGCCCCCCCCCTTCCCCTCCATCAGTCCCGATGAGGGGGAGATAACCCAGCACCGCTGTGGCATGGTCCCTGCTGGGGATCCACGGCACCAGGACCCCAGTGCCTGCCAACCCGTCTCCTTCCAAGACTGTTAGCACAGACAGAGCAGGGCACTGGGGAGAGAAGGGCACCACTGGGGAGGGGAGGGAAGAACCAGGGAGGGCTAGAGATGTGCCGTTCTGTGCCGAAGGATACTGGCACTGCCAAGGTCCCGCTTCCCCCCCAGCAAACGGGACCTGGTGTGAGCCTCACACGCGTCCCGGCAGTGGCCGCATCCTCCTGGCTGCTGCTTCGGCACTGCTGATGGCAGAGGGATGATGGCAAAGCCCCCCCAAGTCCCCATCTGCGGTGGAGTTAGGGGACAAGTGGTGTCAGGATCTGCCGCCTGGCTCCATCCCCCCCGCAGCCTCAGCCAGGCATAAATATTTCAGGGGGCTTGGCAGTTTTGTAATAACCGGCAACAAAGATAAACACCGGGAAGAGCAATATTTTTCCATGTGGGCTGGAGGAGTTTAATATTTTATCACTCAGAGCACAAAATATTTATGAACAATCTCATGTCAATCACTGGCTCAGGACTAATCGTGACCTTTCCGAGCCAGGGAGGACACGTCCCCACCACGGTGGGACAGCCAGGCCTCCTCTGCCCCTTGTCCACCCACCCCAAGCCCTGGTTTTGGGTTGCCACATCCAACTGCTGAGGAACAAGCCCTGGGCTGCCGGCGGCACCGTGGCAGGGCAGGGGCTGAGCTCTGCCAGCCGGATGAGGTGCTCTGGCCCTCGGCATTGCCCCGGAGCACTGTGGTGGTCATGTCCAGGCTGCTCCCTTGTCCACATCTTGGGGACAGGGAAGTGGGATCAGCACGGACATCCCTCCCTGCCTGCACCCCACGGCAGCAAGACCAGGCAGAGGGGATGCCAGGGAGGCACCGCGCAGGCAGGCTGGTCCCCCCGCCACAGGCAGGGCACAGCGGTGCCAGGCCCACCAGCAGCTCAGAGACCTGGTTTGACTTTCAGCAGGTTCCCAAGAGGAGCAGGGATGCCATCTCCCTCCAACCCAGCCCAGTCCAGCTCAGCATGGTGGCTGGGACCCTTTCCCGCTCGCCCCGCAGCCTGCAGATGGTCCCAGATGGTCCCCGAGGCCCCGCTGGGTTTCCTGGGCCGAGCAGTGGGGACGCAGATCCCTCGGCAGCTCCCCGGTTCGGGGGGGGACACGGGGGGCAGCCCACCATCAGCCTCCAGCCGCAACCCCCTCCCCACCACGGGGCAGGACGGCGCAATCGGCCAAGAGGCAGTCAGCAACGCCACCGACCACCAGTGAGGAAAAGCATCCACTTTATTACAGACCCCAAAAGCGCCCGTGGCAGTGCCAGGAGGACCAGGTTTACACGGGATGTTTCCATTTTTCAGCAAGGGGAAGAGAAGAGGGGAACAAACCCAACCGACCCTACTCACGGCTCTTTGGTGCTAGAAAAGACGTGGCGGTACGGCGGAGAGAAGCTGTGGGGGAGAGGGGCACCGGCAGAGACGAGGGGACACACCTCTGCCATCCACCACCACCCCCCCGAGACGCCTGTGAGGAATTTGCAACGCATCTAGAGACACACAAACGGCATTTCGCTGCCCCCCCCCCCGCCTCCACCTACCCCACGCCGCCGAGTGCTGCAGGAGACCCCCCCAGCCTCCTGGAGTCCCCGAAATAGTCAAACGCCCTTTCTGCAAAGAGGGAGAGCAGGTCCTGGGGGGAATCAGTGACCGAAATCTCTTGGCTGGAGAGGAAGGAGGCGGGAAAGGCGACCGGTTCCCAGTATCTCAGACCCTGGTGGGAGGCGAGGCAGCCAGGTCTCCGCTTCACTCTTCTCCTCTCTCGGCAGCGATGGGTTCCTTGGTCCACTTGTCTGTGACCTCCTGGTTGCCCGCGTAGCCCACATCGGGCAGCAGGCCTGGGGCTCCCTCCCCGTCCGTGGTGACCTCCAGGTCCAGCTCCTCGAAGGAGGAGCCGCTGGCTCCCGACTCGCTGTAGCTGTGCTCGCTGCGGTTGTCCGCCTCCTCCCGGCCACGGCTGGGTGGGAAGGGCAGCAGGATGGAAGTGGCCACCGAGGTGTCTCTGCTGTCGGTCGTGGCCTCCATGCTGATGGAGCTCGTCTCACTCATGGTGTCGGCCCCTGGGATGGAGAGAGAAAGGGAGGGAGTGAATGCTGCGGGAAGGAGGTGATGGGGATGGTGTGCTACAGCCTTTGATGCAACCAGAAACTTCAGAGACGAGGCCACAGTGGAGACGAGCTCCTACCTCTTGTCACCTTGTCTCTGAGAAGCGACCAGGCCAAGACAAGTAGGAGCTGGACTCAGGCACCTCCCTGAAATCAGGGAACCCCCCAGCCAGCACAAGCAACCCCTGGCTTCCCAGCCGTGCCCTGACCTCCTGGCCATGCCCTGGCCCCAGTGCTGCCCTCCACACACACACCGAGGACTTGGGAAGTCCTTCCTTAGGGAGAATGACCGGCTTGGGGAGCTGAGGGACAACCCTGCCCTGGCATGGCACCAGGAACGAGGCAAGGAGCTGGATGCTGTGCTGCGAGGGTGACGGGGCATTGCTTGAGCACCCAAGGGGATGGCAGGTCCTCGGATGTGCTACCATCAGAGGTGGGCAAACGTCCAACCTCATGCCAGGGCATCCCAACGCTGCCTTCAGCATTCCCTGCAACCCCCTCCCGCTCCCTGTGTGGTTCCCCCGTAACCGTCAGCTCCGGCAGCAGCGCGAAGGCAGGCAGGGCAGCGGCAGACAGGACTCGGGGTGCCAGAGGACGGGGGGTGCCAGAGGACGGGGGGAGCCTTCCCAGCTCGCTCGGCACTTCTCCACCTCACCTGCCTGCCAGCCCACACCCCCTCTCGCAGCCGAGCCCCCCGGGAGCTGCCCCTGCCCGCCCGGGTGGACCCCTCAGCCCACCGCCCCCTCCCTGGATCCCTGCCTCGTTAGCTCGGTCGACAACACAATTAAGGAGTCGACAACGAGATGAGCGTGTCAGATTGAGACCAGCAGCTCGGTGCTGTTGCCGGAGCAACCAGCCAGGAGACAAAACCCTCCTGTAAAACATTAATCATTGTTAATTATGACATCACAGATCCACATGGTCAACCGTGACATCACAGATCCACATCGCTGATTACGACAGCGGCAGCAAACACCGGGTGGGCTCCTCCATCACGGCCCTCCCCACTCCACCTTCTTCCTGTCTGCTTCGCACCAGTGGGAAGCGTGTGCTGGGCTTGGCCACTTCCCAGCACCTCCGCTCCCCCGGGGGCTCCGTCCCTGCTGGGCCTGATGCCCCTGCTGAGGATCATGTCCCGCACCAGGATGCAAACCAGGAGGAGTCCCGCTCGGCAGCAGCACTGGCGGAGGACCACAGCTTGCCACCAGCAGGGCTGGGAAGTGGCAAAGAGGATGGTGATGACCGTGGAGGGGCTCGCAGGTGGAAGCGGAGAGCCCTCTCCTCCATGGTGGCTCCTGCCAGCACGGCTCCATCCCCAGCCACCGGCACGGAGCTGCCCCAGGCTCCTGTGGGCATCTCCAGCCTCCCCTGGGCTCCTGCAGCTGGGGTGCCCGGGGCTGAGCTGCTCACCCTCCTCCAGCTGCATGGCAGCCACCAATCTCCTGGAGGAGACCCACCAGAGAGGGAACTTTCCTTCCAAACACCCTTAAAAAATCCCTTTTTCTTGCTGTTTTTCTTCCCAGCCTGGGCAGCTGCCAGCAGAACTGCTTGTAAATGGCAGTCCTCTGCCTTCTGAGCGGCATCATCCCACGGTCCTGCCGGCTGAGCGAGGGCTGCTCAGAGAGGACCAAGCCGCGGTAGCAGGACGAGGAGCGGCCAGGAAAGACCCGCAGATGCAGCGTACCCACTGCTTCATCCCCCCTGGATGGCGTATGGACTTCATCCTGCCTGGTGGGTACCTGGAGAGCCTCCACCCTCTCGCCTTGGCCATGGCATGCAACCCCTTCGGCAGTCGGCCCAAGCCAAGCCCTCGGCTGCCCACCCAAGCAGCGCCTGGTGACCCCCCCATGAAAAGGAGAAAAGAGCCGTCGCCCGCTGACACGCACCGCCTTTGCTGCAGCATCAGGGAGCACCTCGACATGGAAACTACATTTACTCTAAGTTGAAAAGGATGTTCTGCAGGCTGCCAGCGAGGCGCTCCACGAAGGGGATGGCAGCGACTGAGCGGGCGGCAGAAAGCCGGGAGGTGCCGTCCCACCTGGCAGGACCGCAGCAGGGCAGTGGGTCAGTGTGGAGCCTCCAGGAAGATGGAGAGCTGCAGGGGATGGAGGGGAACATGCAGACCCTGAGCCTTGAAGCCAATTAAGGGTTTGCAAGGCCTCTAGCGGGGATCTAAAAAAAAATAATAATCCGATTTGGCCAAATTGGTGGCCTGAGGTGACACGGACACGTTCCCACCATGGCTTCATGACAGTTCACGTCATTTGTGTTCATCTCACGTCCCTCTGAAACCCGGGACAAGAGTGACCCCGACCCCCCAAGCCATGCCCTGCCTGCACAGCACCCTTCCCGCATCACCCCGGGGGCCGTTTCAGCTGGGAAGCCATCACGTAACCCCGTGCCACAAAGCAAAGGAGCTCTTGAGGAGAAGAGTAGCAGCTCAGGAAGAGGAAGATGGGGATGAAGCCTACCCACACGCTGCTCTGAGCTGCCACCGCGGGAAAGCACCGCTGTCCTCACCCCTGGCAGCTGCCTCCCTCTCCCTCGCTCCAAGGGCGACAATAAATCGAGTCCTGTTTCCTTTCAGCCCGGCACTTTTTCACCGCTCTGTCACTTCTGATCATGTTTGAGCAGCCTCAGCTGGCAAATTTGCCCATTTCAGCAGCCTCGTTCTCCTCTGCGCAGGACAAGGCTGGCTCTGGCACGGTCACCCAGCCTGGCCAGGGACCCATGGTCATAGCGGACAGGGCTGAGAGACGGAGCCGCTACTGCTGGGGACGGCGTGGGGTCAGGCAGGAACCCCCTGCTGTCCCAGCACAGCCCGGAGAGACCAGGCAGGGAGTGTGGCAGCGCTCCAAGAGGGCAACCAAAGCCTCGTTGGAAGGTGCCCTGTGGGCGAGCAGGGGCTCAGCTCCCATCTCATGGGCATGGAGGTTTCCGGGAGCCCTCACACCCACTTCTCCATCCTGTCCCGGGCACCGTGCTTGGTACCCCAGCAACCCGCTGACCACCCCCTGCATCCCACTTCCCAAGGCCAGTCCCTGCGCCCGGAGCCGTCCCAGCACCTGGATCCAGCATGGCTTTTCCCCCTGGCGTGCAGTGAGGTGCCACCTGTGCCACGGAACCCCCTGTCTCCGCTCTGCTCCCCCAAGGACAGCACAGCCATCCCACTGCACCTTCACTCAGCGGGAACGTGGAAGCCGGAAAGTTCTAATTTGGGAAAAAGAGGCACAGCCCACGGTGAAGCCCCACCGGCATGTTGAGGAGCCCCTCAAAGGCAAGGGCCACCTAAGAAGAAGGGAAGCCAAGCAGCCAGCACCAAGATACCAGCCAGGGACGGCTGCGATGGGAACCACTCGCCCCACACTGCTAATGAGCCTGGCGGGGAGCCGACCCCCCCCCGGCAGCTCAGCCCTGTGCCACCCTAGGTACCAGTATCCCCAAATCCCCCCCGGGAAGGAGGACCATCTCCCCTCCCACATCGCCCCAGCGGGACACCGATGCCCGAGCGTCAAGTCCCCTCTTGGTGCAACCGGGCCCTCTCCTTCCCCCTGTTCGATCAAATATTCATCGCCTCTGCCACTAAATAATGGATCAACGCGCTGCCAGGAGGGGCACAGCTCCTCCGCGCTCGCCGAAGCTCACACACGGCCGTCAGCAGAGGGGCTGGGACAGGCAGACCAGCAGGAAGGCACGGCAGGAGCTGCCTGCTGAGACCCTTCTCGGGAGGTAGAGGCAGGCAGAACAGACAGGGCTCTTTGGAGGACGGCAGCAAGCGGGGAGGAGGCAGAGCACATCAGGGAAGGTGCCCCCCCCCGTGGCACTGAGGCTCAGCGGGTGATGCCATCGGTTGCACCCGGACGCGGCTGTACAGACTCAGCTCCGGGAAAATGAGCACCTGAGACCCTGGGCAGAGCCACGTGCTTAGAAACCATCTGCGTTCATGCCAGCGAGCCCGTGTCGCGCGAGGCTGCTTTTGTTTGCTTTCACCTTCCACACGCCGCAGCGGGGTCACGCTGGAGAGCGCGCTGCTGAGAGCGAGCCGGGAGCAAGGGCCCGCTGAGCGCTGCGCTGATGCCAAAGCCCCAGAAAATAATTAAGTACAAAACAACTAATCATGATTGACACCGGCCCCCCGGAGACCCGTCAGCCGCCTTCCAAAAATGCTTCCCGTCTTTCCGATGACCCTGATGACGGCGAAGAAGGGATGGAATTGGTGTGGAGGCAGCTGCAGCCCCCGGCCCCTTCCTTGCGTGCCGAGTGTGTGTGTCCTCAGCGGAGCTGGCAGCCCCCTGCCCTTCTCACAGAGCGGCGGCGGAAAGCAGAGACCCCAGATCACATCCTGCAGCCTTTACGGCCATTGGCTTCACCTGGAGCTGCAGGCACCCGGCACCTCGCAAGGAGAGCTCGGGAGCAAGGAGGACAGCGGATGACAGCCTAAATGGAGATATGTGCTCCGAGGTCAGGAGGCTCAGAAAAACAAATCCAAGCTGTTCTTGCAAATCCAAGTCACTTGGTTCCACCTGGCACCGGCCACGCCGACACATGAGGGAAAACGGCAGCGCTTTGTGCTGGGAACTCCTGAAGTCTTTAATTGAAGGAAAGCGTAATACAGCTGCTGGCGGGGAGTTTTGTGAGCCGTGACTGAAAGGTGCTGCGTCCACACCGAGCATTACTTAATACAATGCTCGCTCTGAAATCGCATGCTCATCGCTGTTATTTCGGTATTTTGGGAGGGGGGAGGGGAAGAACAAGCTTCGTCTGTCGCCACATCAGGAGCGAGAGCCCAAAGCTGCTGCCCGTAGAGCATCCTCAGCTGCCTCAGGAGAGGAAAAGGGGCTCAACACCTGCCCAGTCCTCCCGCTTGCCCTGCGAGGCAGCAGGGTGTCAGAGCCCCACATCTGGATTTGAGCAGCTCAGGCATGGCCAGAGGAGCTGAGTGCCACCAGCAGTGACCACCACCCTCTCCCACCCTCCCAGGAGCACCCCAGCACTGCCTGAGCTTTCAAGCGGTCCTGCCCCAACGGAAAACTGGCAGAACTGAGTTGGATCAAGAAATAACCAAAATCCACACAATTGGGATTGAGGAGGGGGCCTGCACTGAAGAAGACGTCGCTGCACCCACCCTCCAGCCAGCAGAGGAAAGCTCAAAAGCTGTCAGACACCCTGGGATCTGCAGGGTCATGAAGATCTTATGGCCAACAAGGCTGTTGAAGGCATGTCCCTTGAGAGGTTCCCCAAGGAATAAGGGAGCAAAAAAGGATGGGAAAAGACATAGTGGCTTTCTCTTCCTCCAACTCAGAGGTGGCTGCATAGATCCCAGCACAGAAAATACTTGGGAAGGGAGGACTAGTCTCAATCCATAAGGCATCGTCTTCAAGGTGTTGTCTTCAAGGTGACGTCTTCAAAGCATCTCCAGTGAGTGGCTGGGCAGCGGAGATCTGCTGGCTGCCCCCTCCAGCAGGATGTCCTCTCACAGTAGGGCTCAGAAAACCCATGCGGCACTTCGGCAGCGAGATGAGGAGCCTGAGGAGGCCAGCTACCGCCTCCCACCTCGCCTCCCAACTTTGACCTTGCGGCTGAACCAGGGGCAGCCCGATGGCCGCTCAATTGCTGCAGCTGGGGCAGCACCACCAGCCTCAAACCAAGTCCCCAGCACCAACAGGCCAGCAGTGGTGGGAGAAGGATGCTCGCTGGGCACCACCTCTCTTTGCACAAGCCGTGGACCTCCCCCCAGAGGACAGCAGTTGTGCTGGCCCAGGGCACCGTGACACTACGGAGATGCAGGAGATCATGGGGTCCTCCGAGATCCTCAGGCAGCAGCAGCGCAAGCAGCCTGAAGGCTTGCCAGGTCGCCCCTCTCTGACCCTTGCTGCAGCAAGGATGTGCTGCCCCGCCAGACCTGGTTCTGTTTCCATGCCCAGCAGCAACAGCGATCACAGCGCCGACATCCAAGCTCAACTCTTCAGTTCCAGAGGCAAGGCCAACCCCTCACAGCTATTATTATTTTAAGCTGGTTTTGTGCAGACTCAGCAGATGACACCACATCAGATTGCACCTTCAAAAGCTCATCTATGTGACTGGAAGGGGAGGGGTGGCGGAGGAGCTGCCAAGAGCTGCTGCCAGAGAGCCTGGCCCATAGTAGGGGTGTCCCACAAGAGAAAGCCCAACATCATTTGCCATCTAAAATTGAAAAAACCTTCCCAGCCTTTCTTCCAGCAGGGCAGGGGACCCTCCACCGCGGGAGCGCCGGCAGTGGCACCGCAGGGAAAGCACCGAGACAGCCGGGGCGCAGGGCAGCGGCTGCACCGAGCATCCCCCAGCTGTGCTGCGGGACCGTGCACCTCCTGAGCAGTGCAGAAAGGAGCACACACAGCTGCTGAAGCCACCGACCTGAAGGAGCTTTTGCTCACGTGGGTCTTGCCGTCCCTCTCCAAAACCAAGGGGCAACCATGGGAAGGTGCTGGAGTGAGCGGGCCACCTTTGGCCAACCCGGGCCAGTGCCCAAAGCAGCCGCCCCGACACAAGGCAGCCAAAAAGGTGAAAAGCTGAGTGAGCACCGCAAAAACACGGGACCTCAAAGCGCTGGAAAACCGCTCCATTTAGACTCTTCATCACCGCGCTAAATGGACAGAGCTCCCAGAAAGCAATTCCCAGGCTTGCTTTTACGCCGCACGCGATTAAGAATTAAAGCAACCCAAACCTGAAGATGTGTTAAAACAAATGACCAAACTCCCCGGGAGGCGAGGAGAGCCGTCATGGTTTTTTCATGCCCATTACACAAGCGCAGGCGACCCGCAGGGCAGGAGGAGGCAGCTGCCCCTGCCAGCGGCCAGCTCGGCAATGCCCTCCAGCACCTGGGAACGTTGGGCTAGCCGGCTCCCGCATCTCGCAGACATGTGAGCACGTGGGCCGGCGACGGCAACTAGCATTTCGGGTTACTATAGCACTGCTGTTCTGCGCCTACAGCCATTGTGGTCCCTTCCTGTATGAATACATCCAGGCTCCAACAGATCTCGCTGAGCAGATGCTATCGGGTAACTCCACCACCAGCTACAGCAACCTGGTATTTAAGCTCTTCGCAATCCCAATATGTAACAGATGAAGATGAGATCAAGGAAGATGTATATGACAAGGAGAAAAACAAGCCCAGCTGCAACCAAAAGCTGCGAGATCCAGCTCTGCTCTGACAACAGTGGGCCGGCAGCTCGGTGGCAGCTTGGCCCTCGCCCCGATGCCGCAGGGGTGCCTGGGTGCTCCCCGAGGCACGGTGTGACACCTCGGGGACAAGATCCCATCTCAGCCTGGGGTAAAGGGAAGAGGAGTGCTGAAACCCAGTGGCTGGGCGCCAGGTGGGCACAGGTTGGCCCCTCTCTGCCTGCTCAGGTGGCAGCACTGGGGACACCAGGACCCCTGACCTTGGAAGGGCTGATGCCAATCGAAGACGGAGCCCATGCATAAGCCATGGATACCTGTGATGTCTGTCTGGGCATCCTCAGCCTCAGCTGCGGCAGCCCTGCTCTTCCTCTCCAGTTCTTTCATTTCAGGCACGTAGAAGTCCCCCTGGCGTGCGAGGGGACACACGAAGTAGATGCGGTCCTCCTTGTAGATCTCAATCCGGGGGTGGGCACACAGCTTCCTCTCCTGAAAGACAGCAGACGACCGCAGATCAGGGATGCGCCCTTGCCCCCCACCACGTGGACCTGCCGGTCTGGCAGCATGACATACTGACCCGCTTCACCCACAGACATGGAGGCCCAGTGAGGAGCGGTAGGTCCCATCCCAAAACCGCAGTGCTGCTTTCCCCATCCCAACAGCCCCCCAAGTGCCAGATCCGGCAGGTTTGGCCCCGGGGGGTGAGCAGCCGGCCGGGCTCAAGGGGGAGATGCTGAAGCCCCCGGGAGGCTCAGCTCCCCCAGCTCAGCCTTGGGTTTGGTGTGTTCATTTTGGGCTGGAGCGAGGGTTTTTGGGGAGCCCGGCAGCTGCTTCACACGGACCTGCCAAGTCTCTGGTTCCTCCTGGCAGCACGGCCCCACGAGCAGGCGTAGCACTTCTCCGCTAATTAATATAATCCAGAGCTGCTCAAGCAGCTCCTTTCAGAACGGCAAGGGCAGGGGGAGTGGGAGATGAATCCCTGGCATTTCAGACAACTCCCCCTCCTCCTCTTCCTCGCTCCACCTCCCTCCGGCAGCACACTTCAAGACCTCAGCCCCCCAAAGCCCACCAGGGACCTGTGATGGGGGGCATATTCCCCCCCAGGCCATGCCCTGACCCACGCCGAGCTGGGGCTGCGGGGACTCTCGGGGCGCTGGGGCCGGGCCGAGGAGCAGCTGGACCCCTCTTGCCACCCCCTCCTCGCCCGCCCGCCCGCCAGCTGCTTGCTGGCAGAGGGGGCGGCTGATTAAAAGCCGGGTGAGAAGGGAGAGCGTCTCTTCAGCGGGTTTTCTTTTTCTTTCTTTCTCCTTTTCAAATCAGTGACAGCTTTTATTTAAACCCTGCAACCACCCCAATTACCCTCCTCCTTCTCCTTGCCCTGACTATCCCCCTCTTCCTCCCTGCCTCAACTATCCTCATCCTCCTCCTCGCCACGTTCCCCCTGGCGTGGCTTGCCCAGACATCCTCTAGCAGCATCCCTACCCGTCTGGGGCTCTCCGAAGCCAGGGCTGGCCTCTCTTCAAGGACGAGCTCTATGGACACATCAATCAGGACCTTACAGAGGCCCGTTCGTTCCTGACCCCCTTCACCCCTGGGGATGGACCAAATAGATTTTGAATCATTTATGTCCCAGCCAAACTCCGGCACCAGGCAGAATCCACAACAGACAGGAGCCAATGCCAACCCTCCCCCCAGCGCTGGCAGCAAGGCCACCCGGAGAGCCCCCTCCATGCTGGCAGGATGCTGCGTAAGCAGGACAGGGAGAAAACCCCAGGTGAGCCATTTTTGGGTCTATTTTCCCGGGAAAGCACGCAGGAGCGGGCTCTGCAGGGCCCCCGTTTACCCAGCAGCACCACAGCAGCAGAAACACAAAACCCAACAGAAGCTTCACCCGTTCCATCCCGACACCTTCGAGCCTGAATTTCGGCAGGGTCCCTCCTTCCATGTGGAGGAGCCACATTTGCAAGCCCCGTGCCACAGGGACGCGCAGGGACGCAGGCGGGCTTCCAAGGCGCACGGAGCCCGGAGTTCCCACTCGCAGGCAGGTGAAACACTAACGCACGCAGATCAAAACTGTATTAAATAAAAACAAGCCGGGCTGTTTTTAGCAACAGAGCAGAGGCGGCTCATATCACTCCTGCTTTTTCAGCAACAACGCAGACAAGAACCCTCCCCACCGCTCTGCCCCTTGCTCTACCAACCACCAGCCCATCAGCCAATCTTCAGCTTCGTTCGTTATTTTAGGTTACTGCAACACATACCAGAGACGGGTATCTCCAAGATTCGCAGGTTTTTTGGATGCATCCAGCTGGCCCTCCAACACTTAATGCAGACTGGGACAACTCAAAGGATCTTAGAGCAAAGAGACCTTCAATAGACTCATATGAAGTCTCTAACCAGTCTAAAACCTCAGGGCTCCAGTCTGGCCTCCAAGACATCCCAAGCTGACTTCCCAAAGCCCACCTTGGGATTCCTAAAGAGTGGATCTGGGCCGTACCCTCTCCCTACAATTCACCTAGGCTGCTACAACTCCCCTTCCAACTACATAGCCATAGTAGTGACTCCCCCAAAGCACAAACAACGCCCCCTCCACGCACACAAAATGTGGGAATTATGGCTCTTTAAGGAGTAAAAATGCACACCTGTATGAAGAGCAGGGTCCTGCACTGGATCTTGAGCCAAATGCTGCTTCACACTCAAGGATTAGCCTGTTAGAGAGATGAGGATGCTCCACCCTGCCAGGGTGGGAAGCAGCTTTGTCTCCCTGAAGCCAGAAGAGCCCAGGTGCCCCGCAGCCAAAGCCCACCGCCGTGGACCAGGTCAGTGGGACGATGCCGAAGTGGCCGGGCATTCACTGTCAATACCAACGCCTGCCTTGTTACAGACAGCTATAAGGATGCTTAATACTTGCCTTCTTCCCAATTCATTCAGGGTTTTCCCCAAAAGGAAATGGAGGGAAAGCAGAGCCTGGTGGTCCTAATTTATGCCCGTATAAACCAGGCTGGGAGCCAAGCTAGCGAGCTGGCCTCTGCTTCTGCGCTTCTTCCCAGAGCAACCCAGCTCCTGGCAGGGCTGCTGCAGAGCTGAGCACGGGCAGCCAGGCTCAGGAGAGGACAACGTCCCCAGGAAGGAGCAGGGAGGTGGCAGCTGGGAACGCTGTCCCGTCCAGGCTCGGACCAAAGGGATGAGGCTGCATAAAAACTTGAAAGGGCAGAGGCAATGAGGTGGGGAGCCAGGACAAGAGAAATGGATAAGGGCATCATCCAAAAAAATGGATAAAGGCATCATCCAAAGGGGATGCAAGGGAGATTGCCCTTGTGATCACCCCAAAGGAGGTCGGGAGGCAGGCAGTGGCCAGGCAAGCACAGGCAGAGGTGCAGCAAAGTGCAACCAAGAGGCGGGTGTCAGCATAGGACAGAGCGGTCTTAGGATTACGGCAGTGGAGAAGGCGGCTGCAAGGGAAAGAAACAACCTGGAGAGACCGGAGAGCAGAGTCCAAAGGCGAAGGCGTAAGCGGAAAGCGAATTAGCGAAGGCTCAACGATGTGGCAAAACAACAGAGACACTCAACAGGCGATAATACACTCTGCAGCTGAGGAGAAAGCCCCTCGCTAACCGTGCGGCTAAGCCAACAGATGGAGCAGCAAGGTGGACGTGGAGTTCGCAAGGCAGAGCCCTCCAGCCAAATCAAATGCAGTCTCACACGGGCAGAAGAGCTCAGCGAGAGGCGAGCAGTGGGATGCCGATGGTGTCAGGGCCAGGCTTCTGGCTAGGACAGCAGGACCAGTAAGTAGGACAGGCAAGGGGACTCGTCCCTTCGCAAGGTCGTGCTGTGCCACCTCCCTTCTCAGCCTCTGCCAGGAGCTCGCCCTTCCTATGGACAGCAAAGACGGAGGCGGCAGCGCAGCATGCGAGGCTTATTTCTATGCAGGACCCTCCACCAGGCACCCGAAACATGGGATTTATCGCACGTAATCCATACAGTCCAGCTACACGTACACAGCAAAGACAACGCATCCAGAGCCCACCAGGTCAGTCCCGACGTGCACAGCAGCTCCGGCATACTCCGGCCATGCCAGACCCACTGTTTCCCTTGCAGCCAATTCCTTCTTGGCCCATCCAAGGGCCGTGGTCGGGTGCTGCTCACCATCCTCTTGGGAACAAGGGTTTACGTAGGGGAAGACTCTTGCACTCCTCTTTCCCAAGTGAAATAACATCCCACCCTATCTTTACCCCTGGGTTGTTTCTGAATCACCCACCACCCCTGACTCCCTGCTCCCTGTAGGACTTTCTCCAGGTTGGCCTCATCCCTCTAGGAATGGAGCATCCGCTGGCCTCGTGCATCAGAAACTATGACAAGGATTATGCACCGAACCAGCATTTCGGGAGAGCTTCTCCAGCAGCAGGAGGTGGCACCTCCCTGGCAGCACAGATTTTCCTTTCCCAACTCGTTCATTAAGGAATAGACCCCATCATCTGCCCAGAGAACAGCTTGGGCACAGCCTCCCAGCCAGAGGATGCCCCCGCTTTCCCGGGCTTGCAGGAGAGCAGCCCCAGGGCTACGAGACACATGAGGAGGTGGCTGAGACATGACCTGCAATCATTAAAATCCCAGCAGAATTGTGCCAAACTGGAAGGAGGTGGCAGGGTGCTCACGCCACACTGTGCCCCTCAGCGCCTGCCGGGAAGCAGAAGGTGAGCTGGGGCACTGCGGGGACCGGCTTTGTCACTCCGTCAGGCTCAACTGCTCAGGAATTCAAATGCCACCGACTGGATCTGTTTCATCTCCCACTGCTGGAAGAATTCAGCTTGTTAGGAGAGCAGCAAACGAGCCTTGCAGATGCTCTCAGGATCCTCACCGTGCCCGGGCATGCTGGCGCTCAGGCTCCAGCTGAACCCCCTGTCTGACCCAAAACACTTGTAGGGTCACAGGGAAGGCGGTGGGGAAGCAGCCGCTGTCCTCGCCCGGCTTCTGGCCACAAGCCCTCTGGCCCCACAGCCCCCCTGACTTGCCACCGAGACCTCCCGGCACGGCTCACGGGGTGATGGTTAAGCCACGCCAGCCCACTGCGTCGCCATTTCAGGGCCCACGGCTGTGGCAGCAGCAGGGGAGAGGCTTTTCATGCCACCACCGAGCTTTCTGCTGGAGTGGGGCTGCGGGCTGAGCTCTCCACGCTGCCCAGCAGCTTCTGGCTCCACTGCAGAGATGTCCACCTCGCACCCCAGCCACCACTGTGCCACACATATACAGCCATTGCCTGCGCCTGTCACTACTCCTGCCAGAGGACCTCCGGCCTGCAAAATGTGAAAAAATGCCAGTAAAACCCACACGGGACTGGAAAAGCCACTGGGAGCAGAGACCTGACACCTGGCAGACGTTCCTCCTCTTCTGCCTTAGGGGCACCAGGCAGCCCCCTGTGGATTGTTTACCAGGGGCATCAGCTTGGCACAACACGCCCGGTGCCACCACTCGCCTCTGCTCTTATGGCAATGGGATGTGCCACCAACAGTGAAGCAGAAGGACACCGGGCACATGGGGCCAGCTCCATCCGCATCTCGCTGCAGTCCCGGAGCCACGCCAGCCACACGAGGGGGGTTTCCGTAGGCAGCGGGAGAGCGGGGTCAGCCCACTGACGAGTTAGACCCAGGTCCGTCCTGCTACTGAAGTGGACTGGCGGCCTCAAGTATGCTTCACTAAATACCAGCGATGCAGAGTGGGTGTCTGGCTCCTGCCCTGGGGGCAGTGGGGGGGATGCTAAGGGACACCCCTCCAGCCCCACTGCTGCACCAGGGCTCCTCTCCCTCCATTTATTACACCGCTGCGCCTGAAGGAGGAACAGACGGTGGGTACGAACACATGGGGGGCTTATGCCCATTGCTGGGGGTTGCGAGCATCCCCCCGGCCAGCCAGCCAGAGCATCGCCCTCACTGCCATGAGCTTTCCCTTGCCCGTGCCACCACCGGCACTTGAGCCACTCAGGTTAGTGCCAGCAAGTCATCTGGCACTACCCCCTACCCCCAGGGGACCTGCCAGCCCCATCCCCACATGCCAGCACCTCCTGCCTGCTCAGACAACACGACTCCCCCACGTCTTGCTTCCAACCGGAGGCATCCATCCTCTCCTCCTCCCAGTGACAGGGTCAGATGATTCGGTCCCAGCAATTTTAAAGAAACAACAAAACCACGTGGAGCTGAAGGGCCCTAAAATCAGTTGCTAAAATTAGAGCTGAAACTGAGCCACCAGCTAGGACCGGAGGGAGCGCGCTGTGTGCCACATCCTCCTCGCTTCCTCACACGCTCCACGCTCGGTGTGTCATCCCCGCTTATCTTAGACCACGGGCGCTAGGTAGTGCAGAGATGCTTTGCAATTCAGTTTGCACAGCACACAGCACCCGTCGGCACTCTCCCAGTTCAGACAGGGAACAGACTCCTTGCTAGGCCATCTCGCTGTCCCAGTCCCAGACTGGGGATGTCCCCGTTTCCATTTCTCCTTGTCCACACAGTAGCTCAAGGTTAAACATCGCTTTGGTCCCAAGTCCAAGCTGGTGACAGCAACAACAACAAAGGCACCCCTTCCTCCCCAGGTTTCAAACTTGGTTTCAATGTGCACTTGCAGCCCAGGAAGCCAAGTGTCTCCTGGGCTGCATGACAAGCAGAGTGGCCAGCAGGCCGAGAGAGGGGCTGCTCCCCCTCTGCTCCACACCGTGAGACCCCCCCAGGGCACAGTGCCTCCAGTTTTGGGGTCCCCGGCACAAGACAGTCATGGATCTGTCAGAGTGGGTCCAGAGGAGCCCACAGAAACAGTCCAAGGGCTGGAACACCTCTGCTATGGAGAAAGGCTGAGACTGTTGGGGTTGTTCAGCTTGGAGAAGAGAAGGCTCCAGGGAGACTTTTCAATATATAAAGGGGGCTTGTAAGAAAGATGGGGAGAGACTTTTTTTTTTTTTGTAGTAACAGTGCAAGGGCAATGGTTTTAAACTGAAAGAGGGCAGATTAGACTGGACAGAAGGAAGAAATGTCTTGTTATGAGAGTGGTGCAACACTGGACCATGTTGCCCAGAGAAGCTGTGTATGCCCCATCCCTGGAGTTGTTCAAGGTCAGGTTGGACGGGGCTTTGAGCAACCTCATCTAGTGCAAGATGGCCCTGCCCATGGCAGGGGAGTTGGACTGGGTGGTCCTCCCTGCCAAGACACAGCCTGACCACGGGAGACAGGGACAAAGCCCAGGCGCTTGGGGCTGCCTGCTGAGGGGCAGGAGTCAGGCAGGGGCTGGGGAGGAACCATCGGCCCAAGAGATGGTTTGGGCAGAAGGGAGGACAAGTTGCTAGAGGGATAGGCAGGCAGACACGCTTTAACACCAGTAATACCACAAGCATCAAGGAAACCCCCAACATCTCGGCTAGCAGCTGAAGCAGGGTGCACATGGAGCCGGCGGGCCCTGCCTCCCGGCACGGCCGGCACTCAGAGCCAGCTCCAGCACCCGGCACAGCCGTGAACACCAGGCTGCCGAGGGCTGCGAAACAGCTGCTGCTTTCCAGCCTGGAGAAACTCACATTTCAGAGGTGGTGAGACTGCTCCCACGCACGTGCACTTTACTTTCAAATCCTCCGGGCTGCGAGGTGTTTCAGAAACAGAAGGTGATATTATTGCAATCAAGAAAAGGCCATTTCCGTCAGCCAGCAGGAAAAAACGAGCGGCACCACCAGCACTACAGCAGCAGAAAAATGTCTCGCCAAAGGACAGCAAATCCTCAAGGTAGCAAAATATAGTGCCTGGCAATTAGCGCCTCCAGCGCCCATCAGCATCCCTCCCTGCCCTCTGCACTAGCATCCTTCCCCCTCTTCCCGCAAGCAGGTCCCCATCCTGCCTACAACCAGGACACTGACCTGCCGACACAGCAGCGCCGTGGCTTCGGGACAGGCAGGTGAAAATCAGCCCCCGAGATCTGCTCCGCCGCGGTGAGAGGGAATGCATTTGGACCGCAGCAGCCGCGAAACGCCAGGCTCGATATCTGGGAGAGTTTTTCATTTTCACCTTGGCGAAGGCAGCCCGCCATGCAATTTACACCTTGCCCGCCTGCCTGCCTGCGCTTCCCGGGGCCGAACCACCCAGCTGCTCCCACCCCAGAGGAGCCGGGGGAGCTGCAAAGTGGCATCTGTCAGGCACAGACAAACCGAGAGGCGAAGGAATGAGCCCGGGTGGGTTGGTGGGTACGGGAGGTGCTAGCACCCCGAGAGGGCTGATGGGGACCAGGCACAGGCTCCTGGGTCGCTGCTGGAAGCTTCGGTGAGAGTCGTGAACACTTTTCTCCTCTCCAGGATGGAGATGGAGATTCCTTCCCCCAGCAAAGGGAGTAAGCTTCAGCCCCACCTCGCTGCAGGCACAGACGTGCTCCGGACCTCCTCCCCTTCCAGCACCCACCTAAGCTGCAAGAGAAATCCTGCAGCACATCCAGGAGCATCCCCCATCTTCAGAGATAAGCTGGGCAGCGAGTCCCAGCAAGATAAAACCTTTCAGAAAGTAGCCACGGGCAGCCAGAGCCCCTAGCGCAGGGCAAGGACGAGCCCTGGACAAGGCTGCCAGCCCAGACATGCTCGGGTACATTAGTCCATGTGCTTCCAGGGACGTATTTTACTGCCCCCAACTATGGGAACGTCACCCGCAGAATAAGGAGCAGATGGCGCAAACACACACAATTCATGGGGCTTGGGTCCCCCCTGGTGTCACGGTTATTTGGTAGTAATTAGTCCTGGAGCAGACAGTTTCAGAAGTGAAGACAATTTTTGCATGAAAAAAAAAAAAAAATTTTCCTAAAAACTCAGTGCTTTACATGTCCCCAAGTTCTGCCTTGCTCCTGTACCCACCATGGGTAAGCAAAGCCAGCTGGGGAGACAGTTCTCACCAGCTTCCCAAAGCTCCACTACATGTTCGCACTCCTCCTCCTACCCGACCCCAACTGCATCCCTTCCTCTCCTCCTCCTTTCCCGTCACTGCCACACACAACCTCTCTAATGGGGACTTTGATTTTAAGCACTCAGAAAGCTCAAACACTGGATTTTCATTATAAGACAAGAAATTCACGTAAATTCACATATTCCCTCCTCCCCTGAGGAACCATCCTGGGTTCCTGTCTCTAAGAACTCCATCGCTACGGGAGCGTGCGGGTCAACAGCCACACACAAAAGGAGACGGATGAGACTGCAGGATGGGAGGACCACAGCTGGAGAGGGTTGCCTCTGCTTCAGAGTACAGGTCTCCGGGGACCAACGCTCTCCTTCCAGCCCTCAAAGGATGCTTTTTCAGCATTAATCGCAAGGCTGAAGAGGTTGATGCAATGATCTCTGCCATCACGGATGACTGGAGCAATGCTAAATCGCTTTGCCTGCTCTGTTGCCTCGGCAAGGCTGCCAGGAGCAGCAGCTGTGGCAATTTCTCTGTCTCTTGTCAAGGCAGGGCCTTTCCGGAAAGGAACCATTGCCCAAGACATTCTCCTGCCTGTTCCGCCCTGGATATGCAGCCCACCGCACTGCAGCCTCCCACCCTACGCGGGGCATCACGCAGGTAAAAAGAGCCTCTTTGAAAGATGGGTCTTGGTCAGGCTGCTCGCAGGGAGAGCAAGCCCTAACCCAGAGTACAACCCCTCCCTGAGACAGCCAACAACAGGTTGTTTCTTGTGGTGGGAGATCTTCTTCCACAGCTAACTCACAGCTGAGAGCCTGGAGGGTTCCTCATCCAGGGTGGACATTCCCAACCCACCTTGATGGCTTTATCTCCTGGGCCACCGCTCACTTGAGTACTTGCCCTTCTGCAACAGGGACGTCCACTGGAGACTTGTCCTTCCCAACCTTCTCACACACATCCTCACTCGTAACAGGTCCTGTGATGAAACCCTTGTGTGGCAAAACCAAAGCAACAGAGATGGAGGAAGAGCAGGAGTGCCTGGAGCCCACAGCACGTGGGAGCTCTCGGTCTTCCAAGCCAAGGTCCGGGCTGCCCCCTCCAAATCTCAGACCTTTCCTCTTGTTCTTCGGCTCCACAAGCCATCCTCCCGGGATCGCAGGCACCTCCAGCTGCTGTTCCACAGCGTGTTTGTCACCAGGACAAACTCAGGACGTGTGTCACATTAATGCCCCTGGGAAGAACATGGTGCAGTGGAATAAATACCCCCCATCCCTTCCAACCTCCTTGAACAACCTTGTCTTTCTGCAACGCCCCCAGCTCCCAGGCTTCATGGAATATATTTCACGATGAGCTAAGCTCAGCCTCACACCATCCCTTCGCAGCTGAGAAAGCTGAAAAGGGAAGCTGAAGAACCTAACCTTGCTGAACTTGTACGGATAAAGCCACCGGCAGCCCAGAGCAAAGCCGGGAGGCAACCGCCTGATTCCCAGACGAAATAGTCCTTCCCTCCCCACCGACAGGGACCTTATGTCAGGCTTATCGGCCTCATTTAGAAGGCAAGGGAGGCCACCAAAGAGGAAGATCGAGCAGGTTTCAGCCTGGTTTGCTGAGGAGGAATGGGTAAGATGATCACGACACCCATCAGCATGTCGCCAGTACAGCACGTTGGCAAATCTAACAGCAAAAAGCAAGTTTCCAGGACAGAAGGATCTTCCAAGCTATCAGCTAAGTGCAGCCAACAGCGGAGAAAGACTGTCTGACCTCCTGCTCAGGGAGGCCCAGGCTTGCCTCGGGTGACAGGGATCCCTCCCAGGCTCTCTGCTGCAGGACACCTGCCCACAGGCCACCACTCACCTTCAGTTCACTGCTCCTCCTGCTCCTGCTTCTCCTTCTCTTGCCCTGGGGACAGATGTCCCCACGTTTTAAAAGCGAGCCAGAGCCCAGGACAAGCGACTTTCTGCATTTTAATAAACGAACAAGAGACGTTTCCCCGCAGGCTTCCAGGAAAGTCGCCTTCAAACCCCCACGTCCAAGAGCTTGCACCTCTACCCGCAAAAAGCTGGCAATCCTGCCAGGCAAAGGGCAAAGAGCCAGCGACCCTGGCGAGTCCCGGTGCAATGACAACTCCTGCCGGTGAGCTCGGCTAACGAAGCCCCCAGAGCCTCCAGCCACCGCACGCCGCCGGCGGTAACGATTCGCCCGAGGAAATCCCCAGCGCAAACAAACAGCGCTGGAGGGCAGAAAGCAAAAGGCAAAAAGACAGGCAGGCTGCCTGCGACGCGGGAGGAGGCGGAAACACAGGCAGAGGTGAGGAGGGGGTAAGGGAGGCAAACGAGGGGCACCAGGCCAATTCATCAGGGACCTCAGGACAGCTCCAGCCATCCTTGAGCCAGGACACGCCATTTCGGCGGCTGCACATGCTGACCGACCTCTTCAGCCGCCCGGCCCAGAGTGGGCATGGGGAGGCGAGGTGGGGCTGGGCGCTTGCCTTTCCTCGGCAGCCCTCACCTCCTCCTCCTCCTCCTCAGCACACCAGGGACCCCAGCGCAGGGTCCCAGGGGGCTCATTACCTTGGTCTAGAGAGAGGAGTACCTGCCAAGCACGCCGCCGTGGTGTGCCGGGGAGGCAATGGCTGGCGGTGCCGGTGGGGACACAAGCTGAGCGCCTCCGAAGCCAGGCTCTTCTGCCGGCAACAGAGGCAGCAGGGGAGGGGAGCAGCTGCTTTCAGTGACCTTTGCAGTCTGGTGACTGCTCCTCCGCCGGCACAGGATTGTGAGTTTGACTGTGCAGATCAATCAGGAGATGAAATCGAAGTGAGTTAGGATGAGGACGGAGCCCAGCCTGACTGCGCTTCCACAAGCCTGCAGCGTTCCAGGTGCCATACACTCACAGAAGTGCTGCATGAACCGGGAGAGCTCCAGATACACACCGTGCCACTCAGCTTTCCAGGTCTTTCCCTGCTGGGAAGCCACCTCCACCACTGCTCTGCTCTCCCGGGTACCCCAAACCACACACAGCCCTGCGTAACGTCACCAACATCAGCCAAGACCCAGCCAGCAGAGCTGCCCCAGATCCTCATCAGTGCCTCCTGAGACCCGGAGGACACCCCTCCTCTTCCCAGCACCGTGGTGTCCTCCCTCAAGCTCTGGGTACCTGGAGAACGAGGAGGACCTTGGGGAAGCATCTCTGCACCTCTGTCCCCATCCGCCCTTCCCCAAGGAGCTCGTCATGGGCAGGGAGCAGACTTTGCCCTGCGTCACTGCCGCCCCGTCCCAGGAATGGTGCTGGGTCTAGGCTAGCAAGAGAGGAGGGGGTTGGATGCTGGGCCTGTGCCCCACGGCACAGCATAAAGCCAGAGATGAGCTGATGCTACAGGTCCCATAGTAGCTCCCGCCGGGAGACAGAGCTTTGCAGGGGAACTGGTGGGAGATGGAGGCGAGGGCTTCTCAGGGAGGCAGGAACTGAGCAAGGGAGGGACAAGTGACCACGGCACCTAGAGATGCGTATGAGAGAGGAGGAGGATGCAAGAACAGAGAGGAGCCGATGGCTGCGCTCCTCCACTGTGAGCCCAGAGCGCCGGGCAACTCCTGCAGCCGCTTCCGCTTTGCTCGTCTCCTCAACGCTCGGCAGAGGAGTACTGGAGCAAGTCTCTCTCTGACACTGACCTCTTGATAAGCTTTTGCCAACTCACCGTCTGGTTACTGTACCACTGGGCGGACGCTACCCCAAGCTGTGAATCCGCACAGCGTGAAAAGAAGAGCAGCTGGCCACAGCAGATGATAGATATCTACCTTTCTGCATGTCAAGGAGCTGCCATCAGCTCCCGGCAGAAATAAAACCCAGAGGAGCAGCTGAGAGTAACTGGCCATCCAGTGGCAGGGAGAAAACGCCGGTGTCCACAGAGGGAATGAGGCCACGGTTTCCCTCCCCCTGCATTCCCGGGGTGCCTTACAACCCCACGGAGTAGGAACAGAGCCCGGCAGCAAACGCAAGAAGCCGGCAGGCAGCTGCAGACAGACCCGTCCTGTGAACAGCCACAGCGCATCCCTTCATCCCCACGTGGCCAGGCCACCCCTTTGGGTTTCATCTGAAAGGCAACAGCCCCCAGTGCCGCACTGGGACAGAGACTCCCAGACCGACACTCAGGTCTGTCCTTGACCTTCAAGCAGCACTTTTGCCTTAGGATCCACCCTGCAGAGCTGTGAAGACAGGGGAAATGGACACTGTAACAGCTTTAAATATACCAGGAGATCTTCTGGCTGGTGGTGTGTGGGAGAGGGAGACAGAAGCAGAAGTTTCCAGGGGTCCTGAGATGCCAACATGTGCCCATCCACAAGTTATCACTGGGGTAAGTAGCCAGAGTCAGGGATGCAGAGTGGCTACTAACCTGCTCTCCCCACTGCACTCGGCTCTGTCACCCCCCCTTCATCCCTGCAGGGTTGTTATAATTCCTCACATTAGCAGAAGATGAACAGGTAAAACCATCCGTCTCTGGAGCGAACACCCGGCGGTCATCATATGAGCCGCCAAAAAAAAAAAAATCCACCCCAATTACTCCGTAGCACCAGAAACTCCCAGGCATCCTTCCGCTCCCTCAGACCCTTTGAAATGTAAAGCTGCACCGTTCAGTGTCATTTAATTTGGAGCTCAGCCTCAGACCAGCAGGGCCTCGCTGAGCTTTAGGAGGAACGCAGCCATGCAAAATGCGGACGTGCAGAATACAGATGTCAGTGGCCTGGAAGACGAGCACACCCCAAGCCCCACCAGTGACTCCATTTCGTCTCTGTTTTGCCATCCCAGTGCCGGAGGAGGCTAGCTGCGAGTCCCTCCCCTCTCTGTGATGGCTCAGGACTCGCGGCTCTCTCGGAGCAGCTGGCAGCCAGCATCCCTCGGGCGCTGCCTTGGTGCAAGACGGAGCGGAGCTCAGGCGCTCTGCTGAAGCTGGGCTGCTCTCACGATCCTGAAAGCCTCCGAAAGCCTTCCTCAGTTCCTCCTCTGCACACAGGCCAGGAGATCCATATTTTGAACACCTGTAAGAGGTGAACTTTGTAGAAAGTGGACATGGCAGTCACGGGAATCTGATCCTGTCCCAAAAGCTGCACCTAGGATCTGCTCCAAGTCAGCACAGAAACCTCTTTCTAGTTTCTCCCTGCTACCGAGAAGGAGAGATCGGTTTCCATCATCATGTCCCCTCTTAGGCAGATTTGTTTCTCTCCTCTGTGCTGGAGGCACATCTTTTTTTGCATTACAGCCCCAGCCCTCCTACCAGTCCCGGCGGGGCAGAGGCACCCTATCTCCAACAAACCCAGCAGAAATGCGTCTTCTCAAGCCAGGCATGAGCCTCCACCTCCCTACACTCACCAGAGCATCAAGGAGCCCAGGAAAGACAAACATCGGGTGGCTTGGGGACAAAGAAACGGGATGCTGCCTTGGCACACCCAGAGGCACTGGTCCATCAGGTGCCGATCCACTCTTGAGGGTAACAGGTACCTTTGGTCTCTTACTAACGCCAGACACTGCAGAAGAGATCCTGAGAGAAGTCAGCTCAAGGGTGACAGAGGACAAGCACTGACTCATCCCTGAGCTGGTCCCCAGGGAGCCGCAGCCTCCTCTGCCTGCCGTGGTCTGACAGCGGGGGAACGAATGCCTTTTCTTACTCCTACACAAATTGGGCAAAGAGGAGAGGCGCCTGCTGGACACGAAGGCAAAGAGGCTCACCACAGCTTGCTGCTCGCCCGGGATGGAGCAGGGGAAGCAGCGCAGGAAGCCTGGACATCCCCGCCAGGCTGCAGACCTCCACCAGCTGCCTCGGGGAGTTCTGACCTGGAGTCATCCCTGCCAGCTCTGGGCACGGGCGCTGGAGTTACAAACTGCCAATGTTTCTATTAAAGGCTTCAATTTTCCCTGGTTTGGCTGAAGCAGAGAGGCTGGAATAAGCTGCCACATGCTGGAAACGAAATGGGACAAAAGAAGTCCTGGAGCTGAGGGGTCCCAGGCACTCTCCAAAAGCCTGCAAGCCAAGAATTAAGCACAGCTCGACCTTCCTTTTTCAAGGAGCTCACAGACCAGGCTGCAAGCTGCTCCGGAGCCCTGCAGTGGCAGAGGCAGCTGGAGACCACAGTTGAACCTGGTCCTGGCAAATCTGGAGGAGTTCAGGAGGGCCAGGATTTGGCAGCATGATTTTCCGCAGCCTGTCGAGACAACCCGAGTTCAGCACCAGCTGTTTGCTCCTCAAAGCAAGACAGGACGTACTGGTTGTACGTAGGTCTGCACCAAACCATGGCACCTCTCCGTACCCTGCTGCGAGTCCCTATGGGTGCGGGCAGAATGACGGCCACCAGGGAACAGCATAAAGAGAGGAAAAGCACACGCTGAGCCCATGAAAGCCTCTCTAAGATGTGAGCAGCTCTACAGCCCCCCCCCCCTGCCACGATCACGAGGACTGGCAGCTCAGGACACCTCCAGCCTGCTGCCTCCGCCCGAGGCCACCAGCGCACAGCATCATCAACTCAAACAGCATCCGAAGGGCAGCGGCTGCTGCAGGCCGGCAGAGACAACAGGGTTATATATATATAGCCCTGTCGAAAGAAGAGACCCTAAGGGACTTTCAGTGTGACCCTCTGCTTCAGAGCAAACAGCTGGGCTCGGCCACCTCGCCGGTGCTCCATCCGCCGATGCAGCCCCAAAGCCAGCGCCTCATCCACAGCACATAAGCTCTCAGCGCGGGAAGGAGCAGGAACTGATTTTGTTCTGTCATCCCTGTGATCTGATCACCACCCAACCTCGCGACTCATCCATCCATATTTTGACTCGGTGCAGAAGAGAAATATTTTCTTTCTCCTGCCCTCCCCGAAGTGGGGCCTTTCCTACATTTTATCCCTAACTAGCATCGAAAAAGTGCAAGTTAGTCATAGCACAATGGTCCCTTTTCTGGAGGTAAAAATGCCACTGCTTTCAAATGTATTATCTCCCTGCTCCACAGGTTTCAAAGTGGGAGCTTCACAAGCAGGGAAACTGGGCCAACAGCGTTTGCTGGAAAAGAGCAGTATTTCTAAGAAGCTGTTTCGCATTTGATCGGGTTCATTTTGCTGTTTCTCAAACCTGGCACAGCTGGCAAGGTCTGGCTCGGAGGGCTACGGGGAAGAACCAGCCCGGAAAAAAATCATTAGGACCCTGCTAAAATAATTGCAGAGAGGCAGATCAATCTCATCCTTGAATTAATTGACTAGCTGGTAAGGAGGAAAGACCCTAAGGTTTGGGACGGTGTCACTGCTTGAGAGAGCTGGACCCATTTCCAACGCCTGACAAAGAAAACCTTTTGAGCCGACTGCATCCTCTGGGATCCTCTATAAATACATCGAGGGAGAGCACATGTACAGACTGAGTCGATAAAGAGATCTGACAGAAAAGCACTGTAGTATTTTACTCTCCCTCCTTGCCCAAGGCAAACCATTTCGGTTCTTTCTCTCCCTTGGACAGCCGTATGAAAAATCCCCAGCTTCCTCCGTGATCATTAATCCTTGCCGCAAAGGCGAGGGGGGAGCAAATCTTTGTGTCTGAGCGGATACACCTCTGTGACAATTCTGCAAGGCTGGGTAAGTTGTGACAAGGCTGCGAGCCCCAGCTTTCCAAAGTGGCGGCTGGGAGAGCGAGGTGGCTTCTCGCTCCCTCCTCAGGACGAAAATGCCCCCCAGCAGGAGCACCGGCTGAGAGGCAGCGCTGGGCCAGGCTTTTGGCCATCGGGGATGCCTGTATGATTTGGCATGCATGGGAAGGCAGGTGCTGGAAGTTTGCTCTCCTTCCAGGAGCTGCCTTTGGAAATGCTCCTGGAAAGGAGCTGGGATGGTAGTAGGATCAAAATGCTGGATGTCACAGGAAAGCACCCACCGTGGCAGAGACCCGGAGCTCAGACACCAGCTGGAACAACCTCCCCAGGGATGCAGTGGAGTCCCCATCGCTGGGGGCTTTCGAGATACAATCGGGTGCTAGATAACCTCATCCAGGCTCCCATTCCTATGAAAGGTTGGACCAGATGATCTTTCTAGGTCCCTTCCAACTTGGGCTGTTCCCATTCTGTGATCAATTAGAACTGGGGAGGCCACAGTGGCCGGGAGCCCACATCCCACACCAGCCACTTCCCCGGGACCAGGACTCCTCTGCCTGCTGCTGGGGCAGACACTTGCACAGAGTCAACAAGAGGTTGGGGGAAAACCGTGTGATTTCACACAAGACAAGCTGCAGAGGCAGCGAAGGAGCCTTTGTAACTACCGGAGCTCAAAGCTGGCCAAAAAACCTCTTTTCTGCTCAAAGCAGCGATGCCGCCAGAGCTGCGGTTTTACACCTGCCCCCGTGCAACCGAACAGCAGAGCCGAAACAGGAGCCACACTTGCAAGAGGAAAGGCGCTTGAAACACAAGCACAAAGCAGCAGAGCAGCAGGTTCGGCGCCGGCACGCACCGGGCAGCCAGCACACACGCCGACCGGTGCACACTGGCGTGCCTGGCACAAGTCGGCCATCCCAGTTCCATCAGGGCAGCGGCCAGCACGGAACATGATAGCACGGCCAGTGCTAAGTCACTCCTCGCCCGCATGGACCAGGGAAAAACTGACAGCAGATGAGTAGTGGCCTGGGGCTGCCAAATTCCTCTGGAGAAGTGGGGAAGTGGGGATGCCTGCTGCGAGTGGCAGGAGACGTGACGTAGAGCCCCGGATCCCCATATGTTCCATTAGCGGCGCAGGAGGAGCGCGTTTCCCTGCAGACACAGGTTAAACGGACCTGCTCCACTGAGCCAGCCGACCCCGAACCGGGTCCAGAGATCCCTATGGCATTAAATGACATTGCCCACCAAAAATCCCTTCCACCTGGCTCAGCTCCCAGCCTGACCTCGCAGGCCTCCTGCCCTCCCCTGCCCGCTCCCCCGCGCAGCGCTGAAGGCGAGGTCATTCGCAGGGCTGAAACTTCTTCGGAGGGTTTTGTCACCTAAAATACTTAATAAATAAAAGTTGCCACGAATGCGCCAGCTGATGCGATGTGACATGCAGCTGGGGGTTACCAACCAGCAGCGCGTGGGCGGCTTCGCTGGAGAGGGACCGCTGAAAACCGGCTGTCAGTGCAGGTCAGCAGGAGATGAATGTGCCTGTGAAGGCGCCAAGCCCGTGCAGAGACACCTCGGGGTCCCCCTCCGGATCCTACAGTTGCATGTCACCCTGGAGAGGCTTGGGGTGGAGCATTGCGGTGCCCACCCCTCACCTGCTCCTCCTGCCCAGCTCAAGATCGAGAGCTTCACTAGCTCCTGGCAGAGAGCACACGCCAGCCAAGGGCGTCCTCCAACACTGTTGGCCAAGCTACTCCGGAGTTCATCCTCAACATCAACCAGGCTGGTGGGGAACC
>NW_009647674.1:84139-85523 GCF_000708025.1 Charadrius vociferus
GAAAGACACGTAGCTTGCTAGGATCTCCATCCTTAAATTGTCTTCCCCAAAAATAAGATGAGGCCAAAATCTCATCTACTTACACCACCTCTTTTACGGGAGCGAAAACAGGGTGTGTAAAGCCTAGGTGAGAGGAGGGAGTGTGACAGACTCAATATGCACCACTACACACCCCAACACCCACCAGCCCCCAGGCAACCAGTTACACTCGCCCAAGGCCATCTCTGACATTGCCCTCTTCTGCTCTCCCTTCTTTTCCTGTAGCCGTAAGCAGTGGTGGAAGACCTCAGCAGCACGTGGCAGGTTGGATGTGACATCCCCCATGCCTCAGTTTCCCTGGCTGCAGGGAGATGCTGAAAGCATCAGGCTGCGCTCCACGGCCCTTTTGGGGAGCCGACTGCAAACACTCAACACATCCCCAAGCCCAATGGGGTTCCTAAAGGAGAAGAGAGACTCAATCCACTACGTACCACTTGCAGCTATGAATGATAGGTGACGAAGACAACACCATTGAGGACTTCCTTCATCATAGGACAAACCAAGCCAGAGCAGCATTTGAGAAGGGTTTTGTTTCTAAGAGGGGAAAATAAGTAGGACGGGTCTTGTTTCTTCTCCCTCATTTCCAAACCCTGCTGCTGGATGGCTATCACCAGTGGGGCAAAACCAGTGAGGTGGCTTGTCATCAGTCTCCCACTCCAAGTCAGACCATAACGCTGAGGTCAAAAAAATGACCAAGGCAAAAAAAATCTGGAAAGGAAAACACTCTTACCCTCCAGCAGGAGTCAGTCTGCACCATCCACCCCGAGCACCCACACCTCCTTGGGGTTTCCCATCATCAGCCATCTCCCCACCACAACCGAGTACTACCCACTGGAGATGTCACTGGTCTGTCGCTACACCCACACTGGAGGTATCCAAGAGACAACTGCTGCTGCAGCCCCTGGGTACATAACTGGTGGACACCAGCTGCTAGCGAGGTCCATCTGCAGTGTGTAAGCCATGTGTGACCTGACCTACAGCCCAGCTTGGGACCTGTGCAGACATATGCAAGGGCTCCCAAAACACTTCCCCCAGAGTCCGTACACTTACTCCAAGCCCCTGCCAGCCCAGGGCCCAGCAGCCTGTCATGCTGTCAGCTCTGGTCTCATCTCTGCCATCAATATGAGTTAGGCACGTCAAATCCTCTATGAATCTCAAGAGCTTTTTTTCCTCCCCCTGTTTTTATTTGACGCATGAGGATCGCTTAACAGCAGCATCAGATAACCTCCTATCCTCCTGGGAACTCTACAGACCTATATTCAAGTGCATGTGGTCTTAAATTGAAGGACATCCCACCTAGCCAGGCAACCAAGGCACCACCTCTCTCTCAAGGCATCTACAAACC
>NW_009647674.1:85586-94656 GCF_000708025.1 Charadrius vociferus
AGGCATATTCTGCAGGGTAACCTACTAATGCAAGGAGGAAGAAGGTCATCTGGACGAGTCCTTCCAGGCCCACGTGATGAGACATTGAGGGCAGCAAAGTCCCAGGCTGGTGGTGATAAATTCTGGATAAAGGTATCCTGCTCCTCATCCTCCCTGGAGAGATGGATATGCAACTTTGACCGGCCTTGGCTCCGTAAGGGCTCCACCTTGGGCAGTGGTCTTCAGCACGTGGTCCCCAGAGCTCACAGGAGACCAAATGAGTTCATGAGGACAAGCCAAGCTATGGCTGCGCAGAGAGGGCTGGGCATCTGTAGTACCTCCTAGACCCCTGGAGGAAAACCTTGGGTAGGAGCTGACTGGCTGGAGCTGCCGTTGCGGTTGAGTCTCACGCACACGCAGTCTGGACCGCTCACACACAACAAGCTGGTATTTAAAAAGGCTTCATTCACAAAGCCCGAAATAAACAAACTAAATCAGCCAGGAGAAAGAATTTGAGTGGAAACACATCCCAATAATTGAGCCCGCTTTGCAAACGTTTTACCAGCTGCCAATGCTCGACATGGCCAAGCAAGAAGATCGCTCCACAGTTTCACCTTTAAAACACAAACCGTCTGGGATGGGAGCACAGCTCCACAGACCGTCATTTATAACAACTGGAAGAAAAGGGACATCGACAGACCTGAGCAAAGCCAGCAACCATGGCAGAGCGGTCAGGGGAGCAAGAAGGGAAAGATGAGGTGCAGCCATACTCACAAGGGCGCTGGGCACCGAGGTTTAGCTGCCAAAAAGGACCATGTGTAGGTTCCCAGTCCCCTACAGACAGAAAACTGTTCACATGAAGAAGCTGTTCAGGGCGCTGGGTAGGGGAGGAGAGTCTGAAGGATGGCACAGATCCCGGACACGTCAGCCGGGGGAAACCTTGGTGGCACCACCAAGAAGGGAGGAGCATTCAGTGAGTATTTCTGCAACGAATTTAGGACAAAGCAAGACAAAACGGGCGGCAGATGCAGGTGAAGTGTTTGCTCTTCCATGGGAAGATAGAACATACGGCTCACAGGTCCAGATAACATACATTTAAAACATGCTGAAGTCTCAGCTGACAAGCTGTCCGCATGTCAAAGGGTGATCTCTGGCCAGCTGGAGATGCTAGAAAGTCTCAGGAGAGAGAGCAGCCTGTACCTGCCAATATTCAAATGGGTAAATAGCTGTCTTGGGCAAGCAGAGGCTGGTCAGGCAAAGACTGAGCCACAGCAAAATAAACGGATGGCTGCAACCAGACCAGATCACCAGGAAGCAAAGGAGACCGGCATAACTAATGCCAACCACCACATGCTTGCAGCTGTCAGATTCTGTTGGCAAACGTGATTTATTTTTATGGGGATTGCAGGCTTGTCTGATAAACAAACCAGCGCTCGTGCCATTCATTCAAACTCAAAGACGACGTAGGATTTGGTAGCATTTCCCATTTTTAATCAGGAAACTACAACTCCATCAAGGGACGGCGGCACATGTTTGAAGTCACTGTTAGCTGGCTCAGAACAAACCCATGACGGGGGACGTCCCCAGCAGGGGACAAGATCTCCACCAGAGATCTGTGCACCACAGCAATAAGACCATTGCTGAAATAAAGCATCCATTTGTGCTACTGACAAGTCAGAGAACTTTCAAAGCTGAAAATGGGTCCAAAAAAGGATACGGGAATTAAGATTGGAAAATACTGGAAAATATGCCACCGAAAGACTTTACAAGCTCTGTATGTTTAGCTTGTCAAAGACAGAGGCAAGAAGTGACTGCCACCTAAACTGCCATAGCTGACAAGTGGAGCAAAGCTCGCTCCAAGCCAGCGGCCAAAGGAATATTGTGTTTCCCTGGCTGTAAGCGGGAGCAAGCCATGTCTTTCTAGCACCTTACGGAGCACCCTGCCTCGGCTCCCCATAGTCAGGGGCCAAGGTGTGGAGCAGCATGGCAGCCTGTGCCAATCTGATAGCTTCCCAAATCCTTCCTGGCATCACAGAGCCCCTATCAGCTGCTGCTGCTCAAGACGTGCACCTTAAAGCAGCGATTCACAAGCCCACGGACGTGCAGAATGTCTCAGTACAGAGCTGAGGAGAAGTGAAAGAGCTGGGTTTTTTGCTGAAAGCTGGAAGATGCTTTTTCAAAACCAGCTAAAGAGATTAAACCCCATTTTTTCCAAGTTAAGCAGAGTCAGAGTTTGGAGCCAGCCAGCTCGTGCTCTCATTCAGAGCAGGGTGCAAGGCAGCTAGGATGATGCTGGCATCACTCTCCTCCTTCTTCCCTCCACTTGCACATCCTCCTCGTCTGGAGAGAGAACAAAACTGACCCAAAACCCCATAGAAAGAGGTCAGGTTGAGCCAACCAGTTCTAGGGCTGCAGTGGGAGACACCTGCCAGCTCCGCCTCAGATCCTACTAGCCACCTCTCCAGCTGCCAGAGGAGACTCAGGGTTGGGAGATCCAAGCCCACTCTCCCCCGGCAGTGCCCACTAAATGCCAGCATGGATGCAGAGAGATGCAGGCACACACAGCCCACCGTGGAAAACTCATTACACCCAAACCCGAATAAATGATCCTTGAAATGGCAGGAGGTTACAGGGGAATAACCCGCTCCCAGGGCTGTCAGAAGGGTCCTCACCAGGGAAGAGCTTTGCAGGAGCTTCCCAAGAGTCAGGACTGATGAGTCTGACCAGCAGCTGTGCCATGGGGCAGGAACGTATGCACCAGGAAAGCAGGGCATACTTGCCTGGCAGCAGGGAGAGGCATCAGCAGGAGCTATTAGGGAAGAATGCTTTCGAGGGACACTAAATAACCCCAGCCTATGCCTTAAATAACCCATTCTTGGAGCAACGAGCCAGCAGGCTCTCCTGGGCTTCTCCAAAGGCAATTCTAGCCAACAAGTTGCTGCTGCTGCCAGCCTGCCATCCCAGGGGAAGGATGTCCTCTTACCTGCTGGGGACAACTGCAGCCATTTCCCTGCAGTTCCCGAAAGCCGTGGCTGCACCCAGAGTGATGGAAATGCCAGCTCCTGAGCCCCACGAGAGCCAGGGAGTGACGAGGCACGCTGTAAGGGCAGCACCTCCTGCCCCGTGCCAGCCCATCTCCCTTCCGTCCCTAACAAAAGGAGATTCCGTCATCCTATTTTTTTTATTATTATTATTTTTGTTATAAATTTTATTTTTAATCTTCCTTGTCCCTCTGAAGCAGTAGCAGACTGGGACACACAAAGCCCAGGCTGCTGAAAGTCACCACCCGTGCTGCTTGGGAAACCCAAGCCATGGGCATCCCCAGTACCTTCAGCACAGCACCAGCGAGCCCAGAGGGAGCCATGCTCTCCCTCCACATCCACCAGCCTTCAGCCTTGGGGGCCCGACGTCCCCAGCAGTTAACCTCAGGGGACGCCACAGGAAGGGGGCTGGAAAGCCACCCACGGCGGGTCTTCCTCCAGCTCTGCCCCAGACTTCCCCACCACTTCTAGCGGTCCCACTTCCTCAGCCGGTCCCCAAACCCTCAGCTCCTTCACCCCACACATCCCCTCCAGTACCCTTCTCCACCCATTCCCCTCCCCAATTTTTCAGCTTTTCCAAAGCCTTCTCCACTCTCCCTCCCCACCTTCCACCCCTCTCTCTGCCTCCTCCACCTTCCTCTCCATCCCCTGCTCTCCCACACCCCCTTCCTATAACTAGGTGGACATGACATGCTCCTTCCACTTCAGTTAATTCCCTCTCTCCACGGGAGCCGGTGTTTCATCTCTGCTGCTGAGCCCCTTTTCATGGCTCCTGGCTGCTGCCCTCCCACCCTCTTCCTCCTGCTGCCACCGGGATGGGAGGGCAGCAGGAGACCTTGCGCTCGGCAGGCTTGACCCCCGGCTCTCATTAACAGCACCCTTCTCAAAGCAGGCACAGTGTGAAATAAATAAATAAAGCAAATCCCTGTCTCGCTGCTGTCTCGGGTTGCTTAAGGGAGCTGGGTGCCGGGGGTGGGATGAAGGATGCTATTTGGAGAAGCTGTCTCCATGGCAACCCCCATTCCCACCACCAAGCGGGCACAGGTCACCTGTTTCCGTTAAAGTTTTCCCTCCCTCCTTTCCCCATCCCTCCGCCCCGGGAGCTGCCAGCACAGCCCCAGGGGCACAGGCAGTCCAGCTCAAGGGAGAAGCAGCAGGGATGCCGGAGAAGCGGCAGGGATGCGGGAGAAGCGGCAGGGATGCGGGAGAAGCGGCAGGGATGCGGGAGAAGCGGCAGGGATGCTGCTGGCACGGCTGCAAACAGCCTCCAAAGTCCTCCACGCCACGTCGGAGGAAGGCAGGGCATCCCCACGGTGCAGCATGCGGGGAGGGTAGGACCACACCCACTCCCCTCTGCCCCGCACCGGCAAGGCAACCCCATTGCCTCCTTGCCTGCGTCCCCACGGTCAGCCTAACACGGGCAGGGTGGGCCACACTGTGCCACACGATTTGGGGATGGATGCAGGCACGCACCCTGACACACGTGCTGTTGGAACTGTGGCAGAGATCTAAACATGCCCCCTCCCTCCACACACGGCCCTGAATGCTGTGTTTCCATACGATTTCAGTTATTTATTTTAATTCAAAATCAGCCGTTCCCATTAAACGCTGCCAGGTGCTCCCAGAACAACCCGTGGTTCCCTTTTTAGCTCTAACAACTCCATCTCTCATGCGACAGATGCGCTCACCGGGACCTTTCCCCAAGTAAGGCAGCGTCAGCCCCACGTCGTCGAGCGCTCCCGCAGCCAACCTGATGCTCCCACCCACGCCAACCCCCTCCCTGCACGCCCACGCGTCCGCCGCAGGGCTGGCAGCAGTGCCCGATACCCCCCGCACCAAAACAGCCGGCAGAGCTCCAGCAAGAGACGTAGCGAGGATGGAGCGAGAAGAGGAGAACGGGGAACTGGTTGTGCTCTCCACCAGCTCTCCAGCACAAAAGAGGCATGAGCAGCGGCAGTCTCACCCACTGCCAGCGTTAATGCGTCTTCTGCCGGTACCAGCCGGCAGCTGCCCAAGGCTGGGGTGGACAAGAGGGTCGGCAAAGAGCCCCTGGATGAAGTTCTGGGGTGGGCACCCGGGCAGCCACGCTGCAGCACAGTGCAGGCTGGAGGGATTCGCACGGTTCCCCCACAGGGCTGGGAGTTTCGCCAGGAAAAGCAAGTTTATAAATAGTGCATTTCAACACGAACAAACGAAAGCATCAGAACTCGACAGTCAGATAAGCCAGGGGCTGAGTACTGGCCCCTCCCCAGCATCCTCCCCCTCCAGGAAGGACAGTCCCTTCCCTCCATCGCCCGGCTGGCCAGGACCACCCTCGCTCTCTAGAGAGCCTGGACCTGGAGGTGTCTGTGTCTGATGCGCTGCTTGGGAACACCCTTGCCGCAGCTGGTCTGGCAGCCAGAGCAAGGCAGCAGAGGTGGCTTCAAAAAGACCAGAAGCAAAGGGGATGGTGAAGTGCTTTGCTCGGGGACAAGGGCGGACACAGCCCACAGGAGCCGGCTGCCCAGCTAGGGCCAAGGACCACAAATTTCAATGTATTGCTTGAAACCAAGTCTTCATAAGCCCACAGGCCAGAAAGTTTCTAACTTCTCCTCCCACCCCTGCAGAAGACAGCTGCCCCACGGGTGAGGCTGGCACTTGAAACAGAATTTTCATGGCACGATGCGTTACACCGAAGGGGCACATACCTGCCAGATCCTAACAACAAGCAAGACACTCCAGGGGAAAACCAGCTTTTATCTCTGCATTAAGGAGAAGAGCAGCAAGTTGTCAGATGAAAACTTGCTTCTCGTAAACACAAAACAGCAGAAAAGACACTCCTGTGCCTACGGAGCGAAAGGGAGGACATCTCTGCTGGGGAACTACCTGCCAGATTGCAAAAGGAGGAGATCTTGATGGTAGTGCCCAAGGGAAGACATCAAGAGATGACAAGTCAGAGCAGCCCCATCAGCTGTCAGCAAGAGAAGCCTCTGACAGTCCACCAAACACATGCAACACTCTTCATGCCACACTTGCTTACCTTGATGTAGGTGTCAAGGGCTGGGTGGACACGGTTGACTGCTAAATGGATGGACAACGGCGTAGTGAACGGGAAGGTTGCCATGACCACATGGCTGGGAGCAGGGAAGGAGAAGATCTTGAAGCCATACTTCTGGAACCGCTTGATCTGCTCTTCTGAAGGCTTTGTATCTCCCTCGCTCAGGATTCGGCCTATGGCAAAGCGGCACTTCTCTGGAGGCACCTGATCGAGGGGGACAGAGAGACGGTGTCAGAAGAAGACAGAGGCTTAAGACCTGCCAAAATCTCAACCTGATGAGCACGGAGGCAGGAGACCACCATGAACCACGGTAAATGCTATGGCCCAGCATGATCAGGCACACCAAACCAGGTACCCGCTCCTAACCAAAGCTGATCCAGGCCCAACCTGTCCACACTCCTCCCAGCCTGAGCTCACAGCCCAGCGGAGAAAGATGCTGCTCCCCTCCTTGGAAGGCAGAGGGAGTTGCAGCAGAGAACTAAATCCCACCAGGCTGCTCACCCAAACCCACCCCAGGTGACAGCCACTGCAGAAAGTGTCTCTCCTGACCCCCCCATCAGAGACCCAACTGTTGAGATGTGCTCACCGATGTCCCCATCTGCAGGAGGACATCCCTGCAACTCCAAAGTGAGGCCAAAAAGAGATGTGACCACAACCTGCCCAGCTTGCCTCCATCCCACCCCCAAGGAGGTCACCCTGCAGAGGCACCTGCCCCTAGCAGCTGCCTGGACACGCAGCCCACCAGCATGGGCCACCAGCACTAAGCCAGAGAGAAATCTGGAGGCTGCTGGGTACCTTCTAAGCAGGGACACTCAGTCCAGCACAGTTTCAGAGGTGGGGAAACTGAGGCACATAAGACTTGCATGCAGTCACCAAGCTGTTTGTAGCAACATGAAGAAAAACAAATCTCCTTGCAGGCAAAACACAAAACATGTTCTCTTTCCAGATTTGGGGTTGCCTCCCATTAAGACAGGAGGCCGCAGGGCTCCCAGCACAGCAAGGGGGGTGTTCAAGGCTCTGCTCCCAGCACAGCGATGGCCCACGGGACTCCAGCCATCATCACACCAAAGCTGACCCAGGTGACAGTTTTCATTTCTGGTTTTTTAACAAAATCCCACCACACAAGTTCACGTTTACGCATGGCACTAGGCAGGAACATGGCAGGGGGCAGGAGAGCCCAGCAGCTCCCCCCAGTACCACCTAAGGGCACAATGTGCCTTCCTACTGCCGAGATCGGAGCCCAGCTCCCTCCTTGGTCTCCAGCAGAGCTGCTGTCCTTTCCACCCCTAAAGAGATGCTTGAAGGAACCAGCAGGCAGAGACAAGGCTCCTTCCCCCAGGGCACACCGGCCTAAAAAAGGAGTCCAGGAAGAACAGGGAGTACAGGGGACACCAAGGAAGAGACCACCATTTGAGTGTTCATGCTTCCCTGCCACCTCCTCTCAAGCCTGCTGGATAACGAGACGATGTGGCAGCCAACAACCAGGAGCGGCAGATGCACAAGTCCAGTCATCTTCTGCCACCCTCTTCTGGTGAGGGCTGGAGAACCTAAGTCTCCAAACTCCCGCCACACAAGGCAGCAAAACTCACCAGGACCTGCCAGAACACCTGACGGTGACAGCAAGACAGACAGACACCCTGCAAGCGTTGGCACCACGAAGCTCTCGCAGGGATGGTGGGAAGCAGAGAGAGGGTGTACACAAGGCCAGCGTGTTACCACTTCCCATCCCCATGTGCTCCCCAAGGGGATCTCCACTCTGTGGTCCCCAATCTCATCCCTAACTTTGCCTGTGCTCACCAACGTCTTCTCCTGCAGCACAACTACCCGCACCGCACTTGCCCTCCTTTTCTCTTAAACACCATTTAATGGTGCACAGCAGGACCATCCTGGAGGGGAAACACAAGCAGATGTAAATAGGAAGGAAGAAAAGAGACCGTCAGAAGCAGCAGCAGCCCGTCAGGCGGGGACCGGTATGCCTGACAGCTCGCTCTTGCCCTCCTGTGCTGCAAGAGGGAGCTGCAGACAGTGCTATGCCGAGCATCGCTGCCTTGGGGCCGGGAAGGAGAAACAGATCCACCCCAAAGACAGCAAGAGGCAGCAGTAAAAGGCACCCATGGGAAAAGGCCCAGATGAAGCAAGGAGATAAGGGAAACGCAGATAAAATTCCTTTAAACACAAAATCTCCATTTACATCCTGAGCAAAGGCAGTTTGCCTCCAGCCCTGGAGCAGCCGATGGAAGGACCGGAGCTGCTGGAGCGGGCAGCACCACTCGTGCCAGGCGCCTTCGCTTCTTCCTTTCTCCTTTTAACTTTCTTCCTCATAGCACGCAGCCCCGCAGGTGCTTTCTCAAGGGCAGCAGCAAGGCAGATTTGCCTCTTCCCCTGCCTTCCTTCCCTCAAGGGCGGGAAGGAAATACCCTGGTTAAAACCAGCCTTTCCCTAACAAATCCATCCTTCTGGGGTGGCCTCTGCTCCCTCAAGCACCCCAACAGAGAAGTTTTAGAAACAATTAGTTAACCTATTCATCTACAGCTTTGCCTACGGGAGCAAAACCCATTCCCGCATTCGGGAAGTGCTTTGGCCTCATCCATCCAACGCTTGGGCACAGGCCGGTCACTGAGCACGCGAACGTGTGCGCTGCAGGCAAAAGGCTCTAGCACGTGCCTACAGCTAAATGTGAGCAGAAGCGCTTGGCTGGAGCTGAGCACAAACCCACCAGCCACATCCAGTCCTTGCTGACAAGTTATTTTTGTTCCTGCCAGAGGTGGGGAAAAGGAGGGAGAAGTCCTCTGGGCTGCTAAATATTAAACAAAAAGGAAAAAGAAAAAAAAAAAAGCGCCAATTAATATTAATCTTGTCCATTAAAACACATAAAACATTGCTGGCAGGAGTTTGGCAGCACTCGGGGGCATCCTTGTGTGAACGCCAGAGCGCCAGGAGCCAGCAGGGAGCCCAGGGATGCCGGTGACGGCAGCCGCCCCCAAGCCTGGCGGGCCCCCCCGCCCGGCCCACC
>NW_009647674.1:94835-100451 GCF_000708025.1 Charadrius vociferus
AGGGGCTCCAACCCCCCCGGGCCCAGCGGCTGAGAGCTGGGCTCGAGGCGGCTGTCTGGCCACAGCCCACCGGCGCTCTGCCAGGGATGCCATGGGACACAGCAGGCAGCGAGCACATTCTGCTGCCTGATGACAAAAGGTCTATTTTTGGTGACAAGTCAACATCCTCGGTGGGTGGCCAGCCCTGGGCGGACCAAATTCTGCCAGAGGATGTTTCACCGAGGTCAAGAGAGCACTGAGAATGAGGAGGAAGAGGAGGAGGTCATCTGTTCCTCCCAGGGGAAAGGCAGCCTAGGTGACCGATCCCACCTTGCTGGGCCTCCAGGAACAAGGAATCAGCAGTGCGCACCATCCCCTGCTCCCGTGCCAACATGCTACAGTGGGTACGAGCACACAGGGGCGCCCCATGGGACACCGTGGTGCTCGGCACCTGAGCCAGCACAACCAGGCACGAGCGTTGCAGCCGCCAGCCCAGCAACCCACCCAAAGCTGCCCCTTCTTCACCTGCCTGGAGACAAGGCAGCCCTCTGCCCATGGACATCCTCGCTCCCAGCAGCCTGCCTGGCCTGGCCTGCCTGTCAGTGAGACACGGGTCTCCTCAGGAACCAATTCAGGAGCCACAGATCAGCCTGAAGAAGGTCCCACCAGCACCCCAGCTCCTCCGGCAGAACACAGGTCTGATGGCGATCCCAGGGGTGTCAGGCAAGAGGAGGCTCCTGCCGCCGTGGGGAGCCCCAGGCACCATAGCTACATCCCGCACGGCTGCGCTGTGCCCCAGCCACCACAGCAGCTATGGAGGCAGGAGGCTCACGTCAATGTCATCTGCCCAATGTCATGAGCAAAGATCACCCTTCCAGAGAAGGGCAAGGTCTGCGTGGCTGCCTGCCAAGCCTCTCATCACAAGAGCCAACCACATGGCCTCCAGAGCTTGGGACACCTGGTGACAGAGATGCATTATAGGTTTTGTTCATCCCCAAGAGCTTCCAGCACCCTCCAGGCTCACTCCACACACATGCAGGCCCCAGAGCCTTTGCTGTGCCCATCCTGAGTACCACCTGTCCAGCAGGCTCCAAGACGGAGGCAAGTCCCCGGCCCAGCATCACCATCAGGATCTCCCAGCCTGACCCACAGACTTGGAGCTACGCAACCTCCAAAACATCTGGAGACCCACACAAATTCTCTACCATCCTTCGCGACAGCCCCACCACACATTGTAGTTCCCCACAGGGTCTTGTCCCATGCAAGGACCTCCCCTCGCACACCAGCTGAAGGCACTCGCACCCCACATCGGATCAGTGGCCAGGCCCCCAGCGAGCAAGTACAGACCCCTCAGCAGAGGGGGAAGGAAGAGGGTCTCCAGATCCAGTAGCATGTTCCAGTCCAGACTGGGCACCAGCTGGGCCACCAGGCAGAGGTCCCGGAGAGCCTTGGCCACAGCAGGCCAAGAGCCACCTTCACCTGCTGAGCCCTGAATCCAGAAAAACCTCTCCCAGTCACCAACAGCAAGATGGGCCTCCTTGGCCACCAGGTGCCATTCAGCCATCCTGGCACAGAAGGTCTTCCCCTTCTGAGAGACTCGACTGCAAAAGAAGAAAGAGATGGCTTCCAAAACCCTGGATGGCCACCAGAGATCCAGAGACAAGTTCTGCAGCCCCACTACCTGCTCCAACCGCAGGGTGAGGGTAGAGACATGACAACTGCAGGAAGAGGAGAAACAAGACAGGACCAGAAAGACAAGGGAGCTTCATCCCGTACAGGCACTCCAACTTTCCAGGGTCATGTAAGAGCCGGTCCTTCTGAGCCGTGCCTGATGCTGCCAGGGAAAGCACTCCCTGTGCCAGCCATGGCAGGAGCCACCACAAATATCCTCATCAGTATCTGTGGGCTCAGTAGTACAAGCTTTCACTAGCCCATGCTTCAGCAAACAGAGAGGCAAGGCACAGCACCCAAGCAGAAGGTCTGCAGGGCAACCACAGGCATGTCCACATCACATCCCTGGAGCAGGGCAGCACCAAGCACAGATGCTGAGCCCTTCCAACAGCATCACATGCCCCACTCTGCCCGCAGAAGTGCCGGGGGAAGAAGCAGCAGCACCGGGGTTCTCAGCTCCAGAAGAGGACCTTGACGCAAGGACACAAATTAGTGGCAGGGGAACTGGCCGCTCTCACCACATGGGCCCCAGCCCGCCAGGCACTCCCCATGAGTCCCATCCCTCACCTGCTCCAAACACAACACTTCTTGTGGACAAAAGTGTACAAGCATATCTAGTCCAACCCTGCCTCTGCCTGGCTCATCCCAGGAGGGACACATCCTCCTCACCACCCTCCTTCCCAGGCCAGGTAGAGGCACTGCAGGGTGGCTCTTCTCTACCTCTCATGATCCAGAAGCAAAAACTGGAAGTTAAAGAAATCGGCTCGTCCCAGGATACAGCGACACAACGTGGCTGAGTGCACCAGGCTCCGCTGAGCAGCTGGCTCAGCGTTTTCTCGGCTCTGATATCTTCCTGCCACAGTGCTCCAAGGAGCCACTCAGCACTACGCTTTCATGGACAAGTTCCCTCTCAGCAGGTCCAACCCTTGGGAGCACTGTCTTGCAAGCAATGAAACAGGGGCAGGTACTAACTGGCCCATAAGGGTTCCTAAAGCAGGGCCAGTCACCCCCAGAGCAGAAGCACTGGGTGAGAGCTATCAGCCCAGGCACTGTGCCCCATGCCAGCCCCCAGCACATGTGCCCAAGCAGACGCACAGGGCTGCCGGCCACCAAGTCATCCCTTCCCCCCACAGCATTCCTCCACGGTCACACCAGCTACTGCAGAATTACTGGGGAGCCAGGCTGTCTGCCATGGACAAACGCCCACATGCCGTTATCTGAAGACCCCCGTGCCACCGAGCATCAACAGCCAGGCTCCTCACCCCCGAGAAAGTTCTGATGCGCTTTTGTCTGCTCCTTGTCCTGGACCGTACCCACCGGAGTACTTAGCCCTGGCTGGCAGCCATCAGGCAGTGCACTTTCTGCTCACCCCTCAGCCTGAGAGGCACCATTGAGTAACTGTTTCATCAGACAGGAGCCCTCAGCATGCCCCACCTGAGGTTTCAGTAAGAACTCTCAGGGGATGTAAGGACTACAGGGAAGCTCAGAAATACACGAGAGCACTAGAAACAAGAGAAGGAGTATGGATGAGGACACAGCAAGCTGAAGAGACCATCTGTGTTTAACCACAGAGCTGCAAGTCCAGGAGGAGCCTCAGCTGCACTTTCTGCAGCCAGGGGATCTGCCAAGGAATGCCTCACCTTGGGGTCATAGATACTGTCCTCTGCTGCATAACCAAATCCATTATCCTGCTGATAACCTGCTCAGCAAGAGCTATCAGAAGATAGCAAGCTTTGCTCAGCCAATGCCTTCCAGTCAGGGTTATCCAAGAAACCATCTATTGTCAGGTGCCTTTCCCCACGGAGCATCCTCTGCAGATCTGGGAGAGCTTGGGAACCCCAGTGCTCATTTACAGCGGATGGAGCTGCAAGCACCTGAAACACAGTCGGGAAGCATCCTGAGCTGGGAACCCGGGTGCTGACCACGAGAACTTGCCAGCCCCACCGGCCGCACCTTACCGTATGAGGGTTGTCGTAGTAGACACCGATGGAGCAGAGCTTCGAAGAGATGCTGCAACCGTCCGTGAAGAGCTGCCCAGATTCACCATACGGGCCTACCCTGAACTTGTAGGCCAGTGTGATGCTGCCGAGAGGCGGGGAGCCAGCACTCACAACCACCTCCGTGAAGAGCCCCGAGTAGACAACGAAACCGAAGACGGTCAGCAGCAGCAGCACGACCAGCGCCGCAATCAGCCCGAGGAGCACCCAGTCGGACATGATGGACACTCGGTGCTCCACGCTTCCTGATGTGCTAGCGGCAAGAGAAGAAAGAGGAGTGGAGTTAAGCTTGCACTCAGACAAGCACTCACTCTCTAAAGCTATTTATTTGCAGCAAAACACACCCACTTCCAATTCCTCTAAGGCGTGAAGCTTAAAGACAGTGGAAATCCCCCAGAAACCTCCTGTATATTAGTCCCACATTGCATCAGCCTGTTCCAATTGGTCACCAGGTACAAATTAAGAGTGCTTCAGCCACCTCTTGGGAATGAGGTGGTTACGGAGGGGGGGGACGGAGAGGAACTGATCATCTCCCCAGAACCAGCCACACCGCTCACGTCCAGCCTTGCATCCAGGAGAGACTGAAAACCACCCCGGGAGCCCGCATCACCCAACAGATCAACAGATACCCAGCACTGGGCTAAGGACCAGGGCACCGTAATCAAATAATTTATCATTTATAGATACCAGACCTGATATTGTGACCAGGGCAGCCCTTTTGTCAAAAAGTCTAGAAGCTCAGGCCTTTAACGACCCAAACAAAGACCACGCTGGTTCAGAGCTGAGCCCTGCATCCAGATCCAAGCACCCATGGAGGCTCAGAGGAAGCTGAAGACCCAGCTAGAAAAAGCACCCCCAACACACTCAGGTGGAATTAATTAGCAGCATTCCTTTCAGATGGCTTTTTTTTTAACCTAAAAGAGTTTTGATAACCCCAACCAAGGCTTCCTGTTTTGTTTGCTGTCTCCTCTCTCGCGCTGACTGCGGGACACAGCAGCTGGGCGAACGCCTCCTGCTTGTTTTCACCCACCAAGCGCAACCGCTCTGGGGACTTGCAACCCAACCCAGCGCAGGGGAGTTGTTTGTGTTTTATCCTCCCTTGAAACACAGCTCTGCTCACAAGGACTGGCTGCGATGCTCCCCCAGGACTTTCACGGGAGCTAGGGTTGAAAGGAAAGGTTGAAGTAAACAATTCACCTTTACCTCTGTGTTATAAACACACTTCGTCCAAAAAAAAAAAAAAAGTCGCTCACGGTGGCTGCTGCCTGCTCAGCTTTACGGCAAGAGAAAAGCCACATCCTGGTAGGAACTGCAGGCGCTGCATGACGCCGGCGAGCAGGGGCACAGCAGAACCAAGCCCCGCACAGCCGGTACCGCTCTCGGCACCGCAGCGGCACCAGGCCGGGGACCAGATCGCGCCAATGACCCCACTCACCTGAAAAACCAGCTCAGCCCAGAAACAGTTCACGACATCTGCCCCACAGGGGTGTGGGATCCGCCGCGCTGCAGCAGGAAAAAATAAATATCATTGCTTCCTTTCAAACTCACGAGGCCAAAAGCAAAACAAAGTCATGGCAGAGCACCCGAAAGGCGTCCAGTCACCTTGGACCTGCTCCCCAGACCAGGGACGTCCCAAAGACCCCGCAGGCCGAGATTCCTTCCCAAAAGTCTGTGGGTGAATGCCTGGGCACCGAGAAACACAGGAACTGGGAAGGAAACGTGAAGGAGGACAATGTCCTGCAGCCACCCCTGCTGGCGTGTCCCACCCCGGGGTGCCCTGGGGCACCTGAGCTGCTCCTGGGTGACATCGCAGCCGAGCACTCCCGGACCTATAGCTTGGCAGAAGCTATACGTCCATCCCGACTGCCCGCAGCGCCTCGCCTCCTCCCTATAACCAACACAGATTTATTACTTCAAATCACAGTTGTGGTGATTCTCGCTGAGCCGCCAGTCCAACACCGGGCCCGCA
>NW_009647674.1:101257-114248 GCF_000708025.1 Charadrius vociferus
ATTAACTTCTAATTGTCTTAACCCGGGTGGGGGGGGCGGGGCCCGACCCCGTTCCCGGCCGCCTCCCGGTCCTTCCCAGGGCACCCACGGCCTTGTAGCCCCCAGCCCAGGAGCCCCTCACTGCACAGCACAGGAGGGCTGTGGGTGAAGGGCCTGCAGGCCCGGGGCCCAGCTCGCCCCAGAGCCCTCGGGTAAGGACGGCTCTCCCCTCACAGCCCACTCTCAGTCCAAGATACAGCTGGATATGAGTGATAAACGATGCTGTGTCCTCCAGCTTCCCCTGTGTGAGGGCTGTGGCAGCTCGGCACGTGTCCCAGCTGGATGACCCGCCCCAACCTCCAGGTTCTAACAGCCGGTTAATGGGCTCCATCCCTCGGGCGCTGGACATACAGGTGCCACGGTGCTAGAGGACGCACCGGCCACACGTCATGGCCCTGACCACAAGGCCTGGCCGGTCAGGGCAGTGGGCAGAGCTGTTCTTCAGCTCCAGGGCCCTTCGCACCAAACCCAGAGAGGGCTTTCAGCTCGCAGGTTCCCACATGCCCATCGCTGGGGCTGTTGCGACCTGGCAGAAACAGCTTGGTTTCTGCCCGTGTTCAGGCTTTCCCACTGCCTAGCTGGAAGGAAAACCAGCCAGATAGTTCAGCAGACACGAACAGCACTAGCCAACAAGAGGAGCACCAGTAGAGTTAAGAAAGTTAGGCATTTGTTTCATTCAAGGGTTTTGGGGCTCAGGCCAGGTGTTCTCAGCTCATTCGTCCCTCCCTCAGCGCGGTGCAGGTATCGGGCACTCCTCAGAAGCAGCCAGGAGGCTGACCACTTTCTTTTCCATCAGCAGGGCTTTATCACCCAGAGGGGAACTACATTAACTAGTCGCTGAAGACCCACAAAACTTCAGCCAGCACAGGAGCTGGTCAGGAGCACCACCAGCTCGCGCGCCTCTCAGCACCCCAAGCTCTGATGTGCTCGGACAACTTCTGTCACAAGGCAGCTTCACAGCCTGCTCCCAACTCAGGACACCTTTGGGAGCGTGCCCCGTCTTGTGGCTCCCACGCGGAACACACAGCACCACGGAGCACTGGTTCTCGGCCCATAGCCTTTGCTGCTTCTCAGACAGCTCCTTGGGTCTCCATTTCTTTTCAAGGAATGGGACCAAGCACTGTACCTGAGAGGAGCAAGCAGTCTTCCCCACCTCCCGCTCCTCCTTCAAGAGACATGTGCTAGAAGGACCCAGACATAATTCCCATCCTTCTTTTCTTCCCCCTGTATAAAAGCAACCTTCACACCTCTCTCTTTACACCCAGCTTTCTTCAGCCTGTCCAACCCCCTTAGCAGGGAAAGTTTGCTCTCCACTGGTACACCCAATAACCCGCCACCTTCAATCACCGAGCCACCTCCAGATGCAGCAACAAGAAGCAGCGGAGGTTGCTGCTGTCTCTCCTGCTGTGGTTTCACATCTGTTTCCCGTACGTCCCAACCCCCTTTGTCGGGTCTGTTTGCAGAGACAGTTCCAAGCACCACTTTTCACCAATGTGAAGCCAAAGAGCTCATTTACGAACAGTAGTTTGAAATACTGTAATACTTGCCTTTCTTCAGCAGCTTCCTAGTGAGGATCTCGAGGCTTTCTGTAGACTGGAATTAGTGAAACCTCAGAGGCCCTCCCTGTATTTGGCATTACAGCTCTTGCAGCTGGAAGAAAATACTTCAGCTTGGTTACGTGTCTCGCCTGGAGCCATGCAGTGAATCACTGGCAGGAAGAGGAACAGAACTCAAAAGCCCTTTAAGTGCCAGCTCTGGCCTTCAGACACTTCTCTTTCCTTCAGCCTTGCAAGTTATTTAACTCAGCACACATTTAATACTTGACACAAACATTTTCCCATTACAGCAGCAAATGCTAAAATTTTGGTCTCATTTAACAGCTTCACGCCTTCACTCTGAAACAGGACATCGAGAAGAGCAGAGGCAGAATGATGTAAAACATGAGCTGTCTGGTGGGCTCCCCAGTTGTCCTCACCTGCTCAGCCACATTGCACACCCACCGCTGGCCTCTGATGGTGTCAGCCAGCCGGGCCAGCTCTCCAGCGGAGGTCCCGGGTGTCCGGTATGGCGGACATTTGCTCTCAGCAGGCTTGTTTGGGCTGTGCTGGGCCCCACACATCTCTGATGGGGTACGCAGATCCGCCCGTTGTCAATTTAAATTTAAATTTAAAGCTCCTCCTTTTGGTATTGAAGCACTGAACAGCAGATTAGAATTCTGCACTTCTGATTATCAGCTATTTAGCAAGATATTAAGGTGGTTTTTATTTAACAAATTCTGATGGAGCTTTTATCTCTTCCCTTCAGATGTCACAACATCTCTGGTGGCTACTGTGAGTGATAAGCAGACATTCAGACTCTCCTCCTCAAGGCCAGCGATCACATTTGTACACCGCTTTGATTTTCTGTAAATAAAAGATCACTTACGAGTCTGGAGGGATGCATTATTCATCCTAAACTCCCCTGAAAATCATTTTAGATTGTTTATAGCTCCAGTAGTTTGGAACTAGGGTGTGCAACTTTGACTCATGACCAAACAGGTCCAGTCAAATTCCTCCCATGATGCCAGGCAGGGGCCAGTGCTCAGAAGGGATCTCTCTGCTGCAGCTGTGCCCTGTTCTCAAATCAGTAACGATGCTTCTCACAGATGTTTGTGTTCAATCCAGACAGGAGCATCTCCGTTTACCTGTGCTGGGAATATTTGTACCTCCTACTGCAGTGTATCACACACACATGAAGAGTGAGGCTATACACACCTTTTCCTGGTGAAAAACTTATCTTATAGGGACATTTATACTGAAATAATCTCTCAATTTCTCCTCCCGTGGCACGCCTTCAACTTTCATTGTCTTAGCAGTGATTGTGTACTTCCCTCTTCATCCTGAAGATGATCTTACGTTGTCTTTCAGCTACAGAAGAACACACATCTACAAACCAGGCTCTTCTTTTTTTTTTTTTTTTTTAACCTCCTCTGCTGTGCATGAAGTCTAGATTAAGTTTAGATTTTTTTCTTGCTGAAAACATGAGCTATTTTACCCAGAGTGTTCTTCCGTTTTCCATCCAGACAGAAACAAGACGGAAAGCACGAACACGCTATGGTCTGTCTCACTGGGTTTGCAAACTGTGCTTGCAAAAAGTGCTGGGTTTAATGCAGTCTTGTCAACAAGCTCATTCTCTACAGCGAGTGACACTTTAGACTGTCATCCAGCATTTTTAATGAGGGATCCCCTAACAGGCTTCAGGGATTTCAACAGGATTTTAAGAGCCTTACACAACTGCACTCTAACCAGAGAGGAGCTGACATTCCACAAAGCCAAGCAGCCCAGTGGTAATGACACCAACAGAGCTTTCATGTCAGTGGTTCTCCTTTAGTTTTACAAGAGTGACTGCAGAAGGAAAAACAAACATGAACATTTGTTCCAACCTTAATCACCAGCTTCAAAACCAGAAAATTAATTTCTTATAGACATGTTGTGCTCCTGTTTTTAATATACATGTGTAAATAGCGCTTTTAAAAACCTCTCTGGAATCTCTGTAAAGAATTACATTACAACAAAACCTCCAAATTGAAAGTTGAAATACTTTTTTTTTTTTTTTTAAGATTTAATCTCCTTCCTGGCAAAAAAAAGTCTTGAAAAAATACTGCACGACCCGCTTCCAATTAAAGAACGTCTGCGGGGAGCTGCTGTAAATCTGAGGAGAGGGAGCTGTTCCAAAAGGACTTTCAGAAGCCCCGATTATTTATACTCTCGTATTTCCCTTCATTTTCCCACTATCTCACATTGTAGTGGACACACCATTCATAATAAAAGCTATTAGACACAGGTGATTTCTGACATTATTCCACCTCAACATGACCCCCCTTCCCTCCTACAAACATCACTGCCCGCCGCTGCACTACCACCCACCACAAGTGCATTTCTTCACAGTTATTGACTTGCAGAAGTGCGGAAACATTTCCCGCTGCACTCAAACCTCCAAATTTTAAGCCAAATCTGGTTCCTCTCAATTTACAACCAGGTCAGGCCAGGCCACCTGCAAGCAGAGCAGGGTGCACTGCTCCCATGCCAATGATTGCTTCAGTTCAAACTGGACCACGTCCAATCCCACCACTGCAGCTCCGCTAGACAAGCACGTTTATGAGTGCCCCCATAGAAGAGCTTGTCTCAGCTGACCCGATTTCTTCAGGGGGCCTGAACTGGCTCCTGTGGCTGCTCTTGTCCTTCCCTTGACGAGACAGCTTGAACTGCTACCGCTGACACAGGCTTAACTTTGCAGCAACAGAGCAGAGAAATACAAATCCCATCCCCAGTGATGCCAAGAATGCCATAGCAAGAAGGAAAACCATTTAAAGGGAGATCCAGGAATATTTTTAATCCTATAGTTTATTCAGCTATAATGCCAAATGTGATCCACATCTGAATTTTGAGTGCAGAGCCCTACCACCAGCATGGGAGAGGAGACAGAAGGGAGCGTCACAACAAAACATTGCAGCGCTTTTGTCTTTTTATTGAACCTTTTATTTCTGCTGTGGAAGAGAAGATAAGGTGAGAAATCCTTGCACTGAACCAGAACAGCAACGACCACTAGAAACTGCATTCCCCTCCTCTGCATAATACAGCTTCCCCCTCCTTCCCTCCTTGGCTCAATCTCAGTGCCTTCATTTCCAGTGGGTAAAAGCACACACACACGATTTCTCTGGCTCACTCTTAAGCAACAGCTGTTTGATGGGGAGTCTGAGCCACTCCAGATGAGCTGATGTTGCTCCCAACTCTGCTTTAGGGAACGCATTGCCAGCGGGTCAAGGGAGGTGAGCCTTCCCCTTGACTCAGCACTGGGGAGGCCACACCTGACGTGCTGGGTCCAGTTCTGGGCTCCCCAGTACAAGAGAGCCTTTCTGCACTAGGAATCTAGACAACTAACTCACGCACAGATACCTAAGGAAAATGGAGAGAATTCCACCCATTTTGGTGACTGCTGGAAAAAAATCTACCCAGGGTGCAGATCACAGCTCAGAATTGCTGGGTTTTGTGGCAGTCTCAATAGACAAAGCCAAAAAAGGTTAAGAACTGAGATGCAGTCCAGAAGAAAAAGAGGAGAAATGGTAGACAAATCTGTCACCAGTTGTCATAAGTATTTTGTGACACTTGAGTGCAAAACAGCCTGAACATAAGGGACCAATTGAGCAGAAAGCATGTAAACGGCTAAAGCACATTTTCTGCTGAAAGTTGGCAGCTTTTCTGACCAGGCTATTTTTTCAGAAACTGCTGCTCTCATATGTGAAGTCAGAAATTGAGTGGAGGTGAATCTCCAAGTAACAAAATGATAATTTGGCTCAACATTGCATATTTTGTCTCGGCTTTTGCAGGTCAAACAATTTCCTAAGATTTTAGAAGTTCACAAGGCAGTTCTGAGATTTAACTGGTCCTTGCTGCCATTTAGGGGTCAGTCGAGCGACGCCTGAGCAAGTCTTACAGAGTCCCTCTGAAGTTTTGAGAGAGCAGGAGGGTCTTCAGCCCTAGGATATGGCCTTACTAAGCATATTGAAATGACAGAGGTACACAGTGGTAGCAGTGAACTTGGAGCCATCCACACCACATCCAGTTTGCTCCCCTTTGCCCCAAGCACATCCCCAATGTTTTTCTCTCTTTACTCCAGTACAAGCAAAGGTCCTATTTTTGTGAAGAAATGCAACACTGTGCCGAGGCTGGGGAGGGCCAGTGACACACATCCCACAGGGACTTGTGCCAAAACCCAGAAGCCTAAAAGCAAGCCTTTTTCTCATTTAACTATGGAAACCTTTGCTTCTCCCATACAAGAGGGGAAGCCTTATGCCTCCACAGTATTTGCTCCTGCACCTTCTCCCACCACCCCACCACCCCACCCCACCCCCCAAAAAAAAAAAAGAACATAAAAGGATTGCATTAAGTCCAGGGCTTTTCCCCAGATAGATATGACCATCTACTGAGTTACTGAAGCTAAAATATTCTTAAAAAAACCCTCAGCATGAAATGGAGAGATTAAGTCCTGGGTCTAAGCCTTGATTTTTCTCAGGGAGGTTTTTGCACAACTCTGCATCAGTCTGAGATGAGTTGTCCGAAACAAAGGATCCTGTTGGTCCGAGTGATCAATTTCAAACTTTTCTCAAACTGAAGAGTCTAGCAAGGCTCTTTGTACAATCCCCACATTTCAACATGAACAATTTTAGAGGAAAACTTCCAGAAATTGCCATTCTGAGTCGCAAAAGCTTTGAATTCACAAATATTTCAGTGTGTCCAGGACAGTTGTCTGGCAAATTTGAGTGTTATTTTCCTGGAATAAGTGATCAAGTGAGCTGATGTCAGTCAGTCACCGCTGTACAAGACACACAGATTTACCATTAATTCAGAGCAGCTCAGAACCATTAGCACTAAGCTTATGCTGGTGCATTGACTGAGGTGGAGGAAAGGCTGCTGATTTCTAGTACCAGTACCTTAGGAAAAGAGGAACAGGATTTGGAGGACTGACTGGGACTGAACAGAGATTCCGTTTCATATAGCATTAAGTATCACTTCATTTAGCCTTAGCCAAGTAACAATCCATGTTTCTTGGGCACAAAGCAACACACCAAAATCCGAATCACAACAAAGACAGTGTGTGCTCCTAAATCATCAGTTCAGGGTCTCACCACAACCTAAAAGGAAGTCATCTGACATAGGGATTAGCCCCACGGCTGGAGAAATAAAGCACAATATCCGGGGCAGGAAGACAGGCTGCCTTGACTTTCAATCTTTGTCACCCAACTGCTGTCAGAAGACAAGCGTGGTGGAAACCAGTCCACAAACATGCAACACGGCCATCACTTTTTCTTACTTGCCTTTTTCCAACGGCTATCAAACGAATGCCTATGACTCGCAAGAATTGGGTCTGAGCCATATTTCTGAAGGCAGAAAGACTGCATAAAGACAGCTCCAGTATGAAGCAGAAAAAGACCTTTGTGGCAAGTTGAATTTAGCAACGTCACCAGGAGCTTCTGACTCAGAGCCCCACTCTGCCCAGCTGCACACTCAAACCACCACCACCCCCCACATACCTGCCAAACCAGCACGATTCAGCCCACTTGGAGCCCTGCCATGAGCAGCTGGACAGAAGACGAGTGATGCAGCCGTAGAGCAACATCTAATGAAGAAATTCTTTTTATTTCGGGGTTGTAATTAAGCCATACTTTGTCACACTGCTACTGGCTGAGGCAGGAAGGCTACTGACGAGTTGTACCGGGAGAAATGGCAGATGGGATCAGGTTGTTATTCCACTTCAGATCAGTCCATGTTGGCTTGAGTCAACCTCAGACCAGTTTAACCTAGCTTTTTCCTTGCCTGTTTCTGCTGCCTGGCAGGTATCCCAGATAAAAGGGCTGCTTGCATTGCTCGGACACAGAGTAGGGTGTTCTGTCTCTACCCATTAGCAGGAAGGTATTACACAGGCTGCAGTTCTCCAGGGGCTCTTGGTGCAACAGAGTGGGGCATTGCTACAGCAACAGAAACGCAAGACCCCACTGCCAAACGTTCCACCTCTGAACAGCTTGTCACGCCTGCTGCTCCCACTGTCCTCACAGACCAGTTATTGTGGTTTTCCTTGTACAGGGACACAAAACATCCCATACATGCAGTTAAAGCAAAAAGATTTAAGCGCTTTTCAGGTTAGCGTCCACCTCCTGCAAGTCAGGCTTAACATATTCCTTCGGCAGGCCACCCAAGACAGCTTAACCAGCTGCCAGGTGGGCATCTCTGCTTGCTGAGCAGTTCAATAGTGAGCTGACAGCTCCCTCCTCTGTCAGAAAGCACTAAAAGCAGCCTAAAAGATCTGTCCTAGTGTCACTTGGAGCAGGAGACTTGAGTAACGGGAGGATATTACGCATTTTCTCTCATTTTTTGCGTGTAGGTAGGGGGAGTCTCCAGGACAGTTTTCTGGGGGTACAGGACGCTCCAGCCAAACGCACCAAGTGCTACTAAAGCTTCAGTTCTCATCCTGCCCTGCTGCAGCTGATTTGGGCGAGCCTTACAGCCAGCAGCAGGGTACGGCCAGGACTTCCTTCCCCTTCCAGCTGTATAAGCACATGCCTGGTGGCCTGGTCCGGTCCTTCTGTGATCTGGCTTCTCCAGAACGCAGCACCAGACAGCAGGAAGGGAGCAGAGCAGAGGCACGGTCTGCTCAGGCAAGACTGGAGGTTCTTGTCTGTCACCAGCAGGTCTGTCCTTGCTGCTCAGCCACAGCTTATTTCACTCTGAGGGGGTATCCGTCAGTCCTTCCCTTCTGCATGTAAGAAAAACAGTGGATTTACTGAGCATTTAATGGCAGGCTGAAATCACGTATGAAAATTTAGTCCCAGTAGGATGTTATCCCCGATGCGTTCCCTCTGCTGACAAGCCAGGTTGGTGAAGTGTTGCGTGTGTGGTACATTCATGCCTCATGCAGAGTTTGAATCTACAATGGGGCAAATAGTTTGAGGGCTTTTTTGCTGGTTCTTGAAACAAAACCAGAACTGGGGGAGGCACTTGACAGAAAAAAAAGATTTTTGAAATACTAGTAAAATGGTGAGGAAATTTAATTGTTTCCGGACCAAGTTGCATCAATATATTCTGTTCAGTTTACCCTCTAAAACTAAGATGGGAAACAGGTTTTATTTCATTTTCTCACAGTATAATTCACTAGAGCTCTATTTCTGTGATCAGAAAATAGGAAGAGAACAATCTGATAATCTTAAACTGCACAAAAAGAATTAATATTAAATGCCTTACTGTACAATTGAAATCTTCTATTCCCTTTCTAGTCTATATTCTAATGTTTTACAAAGCATTACAAATTCTATATAGTAGAGTTATTGCTGGATCTTACTAAACAACTCCAAATTTTGTCAGTTCTGCTCCATTTAAAAACTCAAAGTTCTGGATAAATTTAGTCTTTGAGCATAAACTGAACTTCACTGGTCTTGCTTGCTGCCTGCTAGTCAAACTGTAGATTTTTCTGATAGGGTTTTTAATTCAATTAAGTCTGTCTGCAGTTAAACTTCCTCACTTACATTGCATTTTCTTGCCATAGCAGCTATTATGCACTTAAAGCCAGCAGAAAGCCACATACAACTTAAATTGAAGGTGCCACATTGGCGTGAAAGAAGCTAAGTAATCATGAATTGAAATTCAAAGCAGCTTTCAACTGAGATACAAGTTAAAAGAATTGTGCAGAAAAATAAGTGACTTGCAACAAAAAGAAAATGATAGTGAAATATAGGAAAGATTTTCAGGACTGCATGAGGAGCTGCTTGTGCCCTATTTGTGAAAGCGAGGAAGGTGGGTCACACTAGGATTAAGGGATGAGCTTGTGAAAGTCACTGCTGTCTGGAGCTGTCACGTCCAAGAGCCAGCCAGGTGCTCTAAGAGGTACAGGCTTCTGGATATACATTCCCGGGTAGGGATGAGAGAGAAACTTTCGGTTCAGGTAATAAATCACCTTTGCATCAGGAGACCAGAATGATCCCACACTTGGACAGAGAATACAGAACACAAAGCTTTCTGGTCGCTCCGCTGTAGGATTTCAAGGAGTGCTTATTGCATCTGGGGAGGCAAAGCATAAGCTTCGAGACACAAGCTGTTCTTTGGAAGGCCTATGTTCCTTTGAACCTTGATGGTTTCTGTACCAGGGTTTCTCTCAGTGGGAATAGAGAGCCGCTTTCTCCTTCAGCAGTCCTGCAATAGAGGAGCTCGCTGCTCCCGGGGCCAGGGAAGCCTAACTAATGCCACCTAGGAGGTGCCTATGCCACAAGCAATCCTACGCCAGCATCACACACTTCAACAGCATTGAGCTGGGGCTCATAGGCTTAATTTCTCCAACCATGCCTAAGAGCCTGTATTTGACTAGAGGCCAGCAACTTTTTGGAGCTTCTGCTCCCCCTCTGCAAATCAGAGGCTTTGGATTTCCCTCTCCCTGAGGAAGGTCAGTTCCCTGTTCTGTGAAAATCCCCTGTCTAGAGCACTGAAGTCCTCTGCCTCGTTAGGGCTATCATGACAGCAACACTGATCAACACGCATCAATCTGCAAGCAGACGCCTCTGGAGAGACACAAGTGAGTTAATTGCTACAGCAACAGGGAAGAAGGATGCTAAATGACTGGCTTTCAAGGTACCCACTTCCTTTAGGACTTCAGACAGGCAATTTGGCCTTCAGGCTTCTTTACTTGTGAGGTCAAACACTGACTTCATCAACACCTGCACTTGGCCTAAATGCGGTGTAGACCAGGGAGAGAGGAAGAATGATGTCCTAAATGGAAGAAATAGATCTCATTTTGGTTTGGACTCTGCTGCTTTTACTTTTTTTTTTTTTATGCTGGCACCATTGGGAGAGTTCCCATTTGCTTAATTAGGCCACATATGAGGAACCCAGGAAGACACTTAACATGTCTGGAATGGGTTTGACCTGCTAATTTTGATCCTTTATGAATCTGAGCAGCCTGGGTTCAGATGAAAGTTCTTGACTTTAAAAGGAGCTGGATATCCAAACCAGCTTGGAAAGATAAACTGTTGGGGATTTTTGTTTGTGTGGGTTTTGGTGTGGTTTTTTTTTTTTTTTAAACAACACACACATCACCACCATACAAATACACTTTTACTGGGGTAGACAGACACTTCAACACAGCTGAGCTTATAGTTCTAAAGCAAAGACAACATTGACATGCCATCTTATTATGTTGGTAAGCAGGTCTGGCTAGAAAAAACTTACAAAAGCAAACTGTGATGCTAACAGAAATTGTGAACTAACAGAAAACGCTTGAGGTGGCTAAGTTACAGAAGAACTTTTGCTAAATAGTCATTCTGTGGTGTTAGAAGTAAGCTCTCATGGCACAGAACCTACATTTACTCTTCAAACAAGTGCACAGCTTGACTAAAAATATAACCCATGTTACATTCCCTAAGAAAAAGAAAATCTTATCAGCTACCACTTCCTATTATTTCCTCTCAGTTTTTGTTGTTGTTTTTTCTGATAGCTGTAAACACACTCGAGAGACTGCCTGACACAAGTGGAATTGATTCCAAAAGGTATCTCCGCAATAAAAATATCTGCAAAAGATATTCTGAGAAGTTTCAGCTGTTCCTGGCTATCAGTTAGGAAACCTTTTTTCCCCCTGTATGGGCTCTTATCCCAGCAAAAAAATAAATTGGGGAGGGGAGATACATTTATGGCCAAACTGTTTCAGAATACGTTGCTTTGACTCGTAAACAAAGACCACGTCATGTGAGAAGAGCTGCACTCTTCTACTACCTTCCATCCTTGAAGCTGACACCTAGTGGGGTCCTGGACATAACATGAAAGTCAGGATGAAGACTTTGTTTTGAACCATGACACACATATAAGACAAAGATAAGAGAATGTGGCAAGTTAGCACTATGGACACCTTCAAAAGGTGTGGTTTACAGAGAGCTAGAGTGAGGATCCTCATAGCTGGTAGCAGAGCTTGTTGGCTACCATCTTCATTAAAATCAAAGCTCTCAATCAATTAAAAACTATCCATTTACCAAATTGGAAAAAGCAGCTCCTGAAGCACTTTGATTAACATGATGCCCACTTGAATAGAGCTGACCTGAGAGAAGAGGACCCGGGGCCATAGACTCATCCAAACCCAAAGAGCTCTCTGCCGTGGGCAAGGAGATACTGCTCTAGGAAAAGCAGCACACACATACTGTGATCAAAACACCTGACAGTGTTTTGTAAACAAAGGCCAAACTTCCCAATGGACCATAAAAAAAATAGTAGGCCACAAGGATCTCTTATCAGACATTAAGAATAATAATAATAAAAAGAGTAACAAAAGAACCTATGACCTAGGAATAACTGATTTGTGGTTAGAGCCCCACCACACTGATGTCCAAACCACACAGGTCATTTCACTACTGACTTCAAACAGATGAGCTCCCATAATGTCAGAGGTGAGGCACACCTGTCCCCCCACAGGACAAACTATTATGGGGCCTCATGACTGTGCACACTGTCGACTGTCCATTGAGAATCAGTACCAAGCTGTACGCATTAAAAACATTTATCAGTTTGTATCAAGTGTTTGCTTGATTAAAAAAGGTCATCTTCCTTGAAATGCTCCACAGAATGAGCTAGCCCCAGAGACATGCTTACTGACAGGGGTTAAGCAGCGCCTTCCTCCACAGACACCAGAGAGTTGTCCATAAAAAGGTCAGTCTAAAGTTAGCTGGCAATGCAAATGCTGTCAAATGAGGAGGGAATGGGGATGGGAAGAGGTACCTATTAACAAGATCACATACCAGGATTGGCATAGCACCCAGTTACCCTCAAGGGAACCTGGATTAAACAGGCTATCCCCAAATGCCAGCTAAAGGCTACTGTGCCTGTTGCACAAGGGAACTTTGAGAGATGCGCAGAGGCTGACTGTCATCAATCCCCTCCGTACACGAAGCGAGTCTCCCTAGGGCTGGCTCCACCTGTTCAACCTCCTCAGGTGGGCAAGGAGGGACACAAGGCAACAGACAACACAGTGCCCTTCCTCCAGGACACAAAGGAGGCACCGCATCAACCACGGGGGCTCTGCATCCTGAGATGGGGGCAATGCTTGCCACCAGGAACACCAGAGAAGTGCTCAGAAGATCCTGGCAGCTAGACCTGGCACAGAGTCTGACCCTTCTAGCTCTCTCCTGCACTGCCTGCCACCTCCTCAGCTCCCTCCACCTCTGTTCGATTTCTGTCAAGAGCAAAGCTTACCTGCTCGACTGGAAGAAACAGGGAACCAACTCCCAGCCCCAGCAGGCTCACCTGAAAGGCCTGTAGGCAAATGGAGCGCCCCGATACCACAGTCCCCCTCCACCACAGCGGCCTTACCACCCCCCCCTCCCCGGGCCTAGTGCGACCCGGGTGCCCTGGGGCCGGCTGAGCACCCGTGCCCAGGAGCGAGGTTCCCA
>NW_009647674.1:115552-127077 GCF_000708025.1 Charadrius vociferus
AACCGTCGCCGGTACAGCCTCAGCAGGCCGAGGGCTCGCGGACAAGCATGTAGCAAAGAGCTCGGATTTGGGTTAAAACAGACTGTTAGTGCGATCGGGGTCCTGTGGCCCAACGGCTTTACCTTAGGATGAAAATTGCTCAGTTTAAAATTATACACTACCTAAACCTTCTTTGCCAGGAAGCCCGTTCCTGAAGGGGTGAGAGGAGCCTGCAGACTACTTCAGTTGAGTTTGGGTCTAAAAAAGAAAAACCCCAAAACTTATAGAGGCTTACAGAGTTAAAGTTATTACAGAGACTCGAGGGAAAGTATTGTCCCCAGTCAAATGATGCCTTAACTACTTTGATATCCCTTTAAGTCTGTCTCTGCGAGGTGTCTGGAACCGGGGGTTTGTTTGTTTTTAGTTGCTGCCTCATATCCAGCTTTTGTTTCTCTCCCGGCACAGCTCACCTGTTTGTGGCAGGGAATCCTTCATGAGCAGTGGTTCCCACCCCTCCTTTCTGTATGTGATACAGGATTCAGAGAAAACCAAATCCTAAGACATGCCTAGGGAATATTAGGTTTGTTGTTGCTTTTTTTTTTGCCCCAGAGCTTAGACTAGGTAACAATTCTGTTGTCTGTGTGATTTTAAAATTCTTCTAAAAGCAAACTTTTATAACCCTTTTTTTGTCTCAGAAATCTCAAAAATTAGTTTTACTTGTCCTAAATGTTGTTTGTGACTCAAAGCATTAGTTTCTCCAATGGATTTATTTTGGGTTTGGGTTTTTTTTTTCAGTAGGGAAATACAAAGTCTCTCCCTCACTGAAAAGATTGTGAAAATACTTACTTTCTGTTGAAGCCTCTCCTAATGCACCTGTGTGCACTCCTCCTGCCCTGTTCTGGCCTTAGCCAGGTCTCCAGCCACACAGCACTAGCATTTCTGTTTCAAATATGCATACTAATTCTGGCTCTGATTTGGACCAAGGTTGCGTGTTTAAAAAAAGAAAAATTGCCATTAGCCTTATTTCATTTTAATTAGTTCACTGGAATGCTTAACAGCATATTCAGCATAAATGCTTGACATAAATTAATTGTAATGGATAATTTGTGTCATTTAGGACTAGAATATGTGTTTGTTGTTTTGATTTATTTTTTTTTAATAATTTCTCAAGACCTAAACGCACCTTCGCAGAAGGAGCAAAAGAAATTCAGTCAGTGCGCTAAGCCAAGCAACTCTTATCCCTCCTAGTTCACCAAACTCATGCTCTGGCTGAGTGCCACAGCAATTGAGCGCCAGAGGCGGGGAGTTCTCCGAGCCAGGAATTGACAGTAAAAACATCCTAAATGATCTTAACTGCCACCAGGATGTAGGACTAGCGATGGCTCTTCAGATAAGCAAATTCCAAATAAAAACAATTTGATAGTTTGGAGTGGCTTAGAAATATCATTGCCTTTCCTCATTTTTTTACAGTAACTATTATTTTTCCTACTTCTTACACTTTGTCTCTTTCTCTCAATGTATTTACGTTGCCCCAGACCCTGATGACTCTTCTTTACACCGTGGTCCTCTCAGACCTAGAAATTTCTGACCTTGACCACTACCTCCTCACTAGCCTATTGTATCTTCTCATTCAGTCTCTAACATTTTATTCCCGGCTGCTGTGATATCATTAGGTTCTTTCCAAGTCTCCATTCAGGCACTATTTTTTACCTTTTATACTGTAGTCGGGCTCATGTTATTCCACATCCATTTAAATTATCATGTAACTCTCTGTTGTCTTATGACTTATCTTCAAATGCAGTTTAGCTAATGTGGAAGAAAAGTTTAATCAGTGAGTTTAAGGAAGTTAGCATGTCAATAAAGGCTAGCCAGCGTGCCCTTTAAATCTTAAATTGATCCGTGATGAGTCTGCTCTAGTAAACAAGTAGTAAGGGTGAAACCCCATAATACACAACAGTGCTGTGCAAAATAAATGCACCTAATGGCAGCTTACCTTCCTTCCCAGGGATACAGCTATGCAAATGCACACGTCTGAACGCACCATGAAAATCCTCTGCTCCTTTTATATTGGTGTGGTTCCTCTCCTGCCACCCTGGGCACTGTATAAATAGCTAGGTAGCTATGTAAAAAGGAGTAGTTGCTTATTTTGTTTGGGCTCATCTCAAAAATGAGCACAAATATCCCAAAAGACTGTCTCCGGTACACCAGTTAAGTAATTGTTGCTTTAAGCCATTTTACACCACTGTTAGGTGTCTGGGTGCCTTCTGGCTTTAATGTGATCTCTGTTCCCACCTCGTTCTGAACTGTGAACAAAAGCTACCAAAAGTGTAGTTGGAGTTGGTAGAGAAACTCTGATCTGTCCATCCTCTCTTCTGTCCTTTTCCTATCACCGTGTTTTCACTTGAGAAAGGCATTTGAGACAGTAAAAGAACTAAGGTATCCATAAGACCACCTTTTAATTAAGATATTTATCATCCACTGTTGCGTACACACAACTAACAGCCAGTCCTTCGCAAGTGAATCATCTAATTAAACTAATCAGAATAAGGTTCACTGTCTTTCTCTGACCAGCCTTCCTGACCAAGGTCCCTAGTAGAAGGAACAGATGGAGAGTCACTAGTATACCGAGTAAAATTGGGCAGTACACCCACAATGAATATGAGGTCTTTCTTTCCTCAGGCTCTGACAGGTATGGGGGTTTTGTTTGTTTGTTTGTTTTTTATTGTTTTTAATCAGAAACATGGCTGAATTCAATCTCTTTGCTCAGTTAATTAGCAGTGCTTTGCAACAATAGATAGTTCTGTCTCACCTGCCCGTGTACTGACTGATTGAACTGTCAGATTTGGAGCAGATCACTAGTGTTGATGTGCACAAAGTGATTCCTCCTCCTCATCTTCACAGTTTTAAGGAAGGTTGTCTTTGTATGTGTCAGTGGTTTGAAAGTACCAGTTGTCTCTGTTTGCATTCTTTGCTAACATTTCATTTTTCTTATATTTTGCACCTGGAGGCTCTTTGTTCTTCACCTTCTATCTGCTCTGTTGAAATTGTGTGAGATGAGAAGGCTGTCTTACAGTAGGATCTTGACTTGGTACTGACAAAGTGAATTGGCTCGTTTTTTGAACCTCAATCCAAAAGCTGTTTGGAAAGGCTGGGTTCCATGTAAACCACAGCAGAACTAGGCTTCTGCGCTTGAAATTGAAAATGTTGTTGGGAAGATTTTAAATTATACTGTGGAATGTTGACAGATGAGAATAAGCATGCAGTTTGGGATAAAGAAAGTATTAGAAATAAGAATACAGCCTTCAGAAAGTTCAAGTCATGAAGTTGACCAGAAAAGTAAATAAGAACATGAACTCTGGCAAGTCAGATGAAAAATATAAGGACCCGTCAGAAAGACTCTGAGCAACATCATACTTTTTTTTTTTTTTTTTTTAATTAGTATCTTTTACTAGTACATCAGAAGCAAGTAAGGTGCTGGAGTCTGGAGGGCCAATAGATGATGAAGAAGTGAAAGAAATAGTTGGTGATGAAGTAGAAAGTTAAATGTGTTATGTGCATTCCTGTTTACTGTGGAGTAGTCCAAAGAGGTTCCTATGCCAGAAATTCTCTTTATGGGGAACAGGACTCATTGGAAGATCTGTCTCTGCTTGAACTGTCAGCAAATAAGTGTTTAGAGCAAAATGATAAATATAGTTGCAAAATGCCAAGACCAGATGGTGCTTGCCCAAGGGTTCCAAAGGAAACTCGGGAATGAAATGACAGAATTATTCATTACGCTACGTAACTTCTCACTCTTAATACCTTGAAGCCAGAGAAGTAGAAGATGGCAGTAGCAGTTCTTAAAGACAGTTAAGCAGGAGATCACACAGTTCAATGCCTTTTTTAAAAATAAATTCTAAAAGAAAATAAAAGTAAACAGATGGACTAACAATTTATGGTGGTAGAAAGTCAACATAGCTTTTGCGAAGGAAAAGCGCTGCTTAAATCCACTGCAGTTTTTAAATGACTTGACAAGCAGAGAGAAGGGAGGTTTGGGACAAGAGAAGCATAGGGATCTTTGTTGTACCTGTACTGTTCAGCATACTCATAAATGATCTGGTGAAAAAGGTGTTAAGTAGTAAGGGAAGAAAAGATGAGCTGACTAGGAAGAACTGCAGCTCAGCCTTCTGATGCCGAATTACAGGCAGTAAAATGTCAAATGAAATTTGTTCCAGATAAATGCAAAGTTGTGGGGGGAAATCCTTGTGCACCGATGGTATGAAAGTTAATTATTGCCACTTAGGAGGAAGAGGTTGTCATAATTCTGTGAAATTGCGAGTTTAATGTTCAACAGCGATCGTATGAGCACATGTGAGGGGCTTTGGGGAAAGGAATAAAGAAGAAAACAGGACAGCATCATGGTGCTCAGTTCTTAGCATGCTGATTTCTGTGATTTTGCACTAAGGAAGATGGACTTTGAGGTACAATGCAACTGGAAAAGCAAGGAGGAGGCTGAGAAGAATGATCGGGGTAAGGAATGGACTCCGTATGAGGGATGCTTAAAAAGATTTGAACTCTTCAGCTTGGCAAAGACATGACTGACCACAGTCTGGTCTAGATCAAAATCGATGGTGCTTCTGCAGTCTGTACTGAGACCACAGACTGCAGCACCACAAAGTGCTTTGAATGACAACGATTTACGTGGCTTCAGAATCAAATGGATGAAATCACACAAGAAAATGCTATCAAATGGGCTGTTGAGCACAAAGATTAGAAAAAACTAAGAATACTGCCAAGCTGGGAACTGAGAAAATACACTCACAGAGGTATCAATGCATTTGCTCCTTCTTTTCCTCAGTCATCTGGGACACCTGCGTGTGTCAGGCAGGGTGCTGGACATGGTGGGTGTTTGATCTAAACCAGCACAATCTCAACAGATGTCTTGTGGTGGGAGAAGAGGAGGAACACAGGTGAGAGTGTCAGCTATGGGTACAAAAAGATGGTTATCTGGAAGAGTTAGTGTTAGTTTCTCTTGTCCGTTCGTGCTTCTACTGGCAGCTGTGGGGCAGCGGTGGGTGCCTAAAGACAGAGATCTTGCCCAAGCAGAACCTGCCTTGTTCAGCAAGTGGGCACCCCATGTCCTCTGACGTGCTGGAGGTGTCTGGGCAGAGAGGATACCAAGAAAAAAAATGTCACAAATGCAAAGCGTTTTGCAGATTGCACACGAGTGGAAATCCACAGATCTACTATAATTACCTCAATATTAAGCCCTAATCTCATTTTGTGTAAAGTAATCTTGGGAGTTGGTATTGCATAAGAGAAGTGCTCTCATAAGTCATTGTACCTACAGATAACAAAGATCTAGTCAGTAGGGGCAAAGTAACAAGAATGTTAAGTGAGTGTGGAAGGACAGCAATGGCAGCTGCAGGTCCCGAGGACAAAATACTGCTTTCTGCCCTCATAGTCCCAGCTTTGCTTTCAGCCTTGGAGAGGAACTTGTCATAGGCAGGGGAGAAATGCTGGAATTAGTCATCTTCCTTGGGTTCTGAAGTGGTGTTAATTTACTAATTACGTAGAAATAGGGAGGTGAACAGCATAGGGGTGAACTTTGCAGATAGTCAAGAACAAAGAAACCTTGTAGTAGACCAGGAGGACCTTCTTGCTAAGTTTTGTGTGTGCAAAACGGGATGCACGGTGACAATGCTAAGACAGAGTTTTGCTTGCACATATTGCTGATTTAGTTTCTAACCATTTTTGGGTTAAACAGGCTTAAAAAGATCTTTCGGGAACCTCCTTTTGGGATATTTTTCCCCAATCAAGTGTTGAAAGCTAAGTAAATAACCTGACTTGGAAAGGAAATGAAGGCATCTGTTTTGTTTGCACTTATAAAACAATGCAAAAAAGCCCTACAGATGAAGTGGGAGAAAAGTAGAAACTGAAAGTAGAAAATGCAAAACGGAAGCTCAAAAGCATGAAAAGTAACGGGGAGTTCAAAGAAAAACCTGTGACTAAGAAATTGTGGATCTAAAAAGTTGAAATGTGGTAAAAACAGCGAAGCCTTGCTATGTGCCCTGCTGGGAAGCCTGCCTGCCTTCGCTTTGAACCTGGCTCATCCCGTGTGCCCTTGTCCTTGTTGTAAAGACTGAACACTCAGGCCTTAGTATTTGTCACCGCTGCTTAGGATCCTATTCGCCAAGTGTCCATAGTTGTTTTCTTCCTTGGTTGCATCTCTTCAAGATTGTCCTTTTTTCAGTTCTGCCATTGTCGTTCTTCATGTGGATGCTGTTCTATAGTTTAATCATCCGTGTTGCCCTGCTTTGAGTCATTTCCAGTTCCTTTACAGCCTTTTGACATGGGGAGGATCACAACTGCATACAGAGTCAAAAGATGCAGGTGTGCTTGTGGATTCCTACATCAGCTTAATGATTTCTGTTTTGTTCAATTTTTCCTAGTCCTTAATACTCACATTTTATTTTTTTTTCAGCTCTTCAGAGTGCTGAGCTTGTATTTTAAAGGAATTAACTATATAACCCTAAAATATTGCCTCTGAGTAGCAGTGATCAGCTCCCAGTCCATCATTTCATATAGGAAGTTGAGTCTGGTTTTTACCTTGTGTATCACTTCACATTTATCTATTTCAGATTTTATTGCTTGGGAACAGAGTCTCTTAAGGTTCTGAAATTCATCACAGTAAGCCCTTGCCTTTATTGCCTGATCATCTTGGCATCACCAGTAAATTTTGTTGTGTTGCTATTTTTCCTCACTTTTTCAGGTCATTTAGGAATGTCAGGCTGTGCAGGTTCCACTGGTGGTCTTCTGTGAGAGCTGAGCATTTCTTTCTGTCTGGTTTCCTATCTTTTGCCAGTTATTTATCTGTACACCGGGAACTTTTCTGTAATCAGGTATTTTGATTATCTCTTTAAATAAATTAAAAAAAAAAAAAAGTTGAATGGTATTGTATGCCTAATCTGACCAGACTCGGTAATTGACACCTCTGTTTTGATATATATCTCAGCTCTGAAGATCTCTGGTCTGAGAATAGAGGGGTTTTATATAACATTTTTTTTCCAGAAAGGTCTTTACATACTGCAGCAGTTTAAGGAGTTTGAAAGAATGGTAATATGCAGTAATAATAAAGAGAAGTAGGACAACCTTAATGATTATAATCCCATCAGACTAAGACATCAATCCCAGGTACAATAATGGAACAAGTAACAAAGCGTTCAGGAGAGAATTAAGGCAGTGTCACTCAACCTGGACTGGGGGAAATAGAAACAATTAGTGTTAATTGTTTCAGTTTTGTTCTTAAGTACAGGTGTTCATCTTAGCCTTCGGTTAGCACTTGACAGTAATTGCACGTCATTTTCAGTGAGAAACTAAGCCAGTACAAAATCAATATGGTTTGTATGAAATTTAGTAGGAAGAGGACAGCTTTAAAAGGCGAGTGGAGACTCAAGTGAACCTGTGTTTAGTGGGAACATGGAGCAGTTAGCTCTTGGGCTGTATTTCTTACCAGTCACTTGGAAGAAACACAATACACCAGTATGTAGAAATTTGCAGAAGCCAAATAAATGAGGAAGTGACAAATAAAACCTCATCGCTAACTCAGATAATGTAACTGACTGCTGGAGCAAGACGCATGGCAGGGGATTCTCTGTTGCTGCCTATTTTAAAGTTAAGATTGTCTGCACTTGAGTTAATGCAAGGGGTGAAATGTGTACTGGGGAATGACCAAGCTGCAGCTTGTTTGCACTTGAAATGCAGCTCAGGGTGTGGTTCTCTGATACAGCGTGAATGGATATAACAGCATACGCTTGTCAAAACGGGGGCGTCTCTAGGCTCCAGCTTCTGGGGCCTGCGTTGCAGCGTCCCTGGTGCGTTTGGGGCTGTGATGGACGATGTGGGATGGGAAGGTACACAGTGCTGGGCTGCTGGGCTTCCCAGGGCCCTCCTGGCTGAAGCACTTCACCATGACACCTCTACCACTTTGTTACTCTTTGTGCTAGGAGTAGCCAGCTGATAGATCAGCCAGTTGCTACTGTCAAAGGGGTAAAGGTATTTAAAAAAAAAAAAAAACACCAAAACAAAACAATAAAAAAACCCCAACTCTGTGTTAGGATGCTTCAGTCTGGAAAGTCTGTTACGTGAGCAGCAGAAAGAGGGTGAGTGAGGTAAACTGTTTGCTCTCTTTCCATTTTGGAGTGAGGAGGCAGTAAAAGAATCTAATAAGGACAATCTTGAATTTGAAGGAAGTGGCTTTACACACAATGTGTAATTAAGCTGTGGGAACTCCCTCCAACAGGATGTTGTGAGTGCTGGAAGTTTACATGGGTTCAAAGGGAGTCTGGACAAGCTCATGGAAGAGAAATCTGTTTGAGGTTACCAAATTCATGGGAGCCACATCTGACCCAAGAAGCTCCTGGGCTGAAAACGGTTGGAGGCTGGAGAGCATGAAGAGGGAGGCTTCTCATTCCTTGTTCCTCTTCTGCTTTTCTGTAGGAATCCCCTCCTAAGCTGGTCCTGAATGGCAGGCGCTGAGGTGGAGACACCGAAGTCCCAAGCCAACATACTTGGTTTTATATGTGTGTAGACCTGTAGTGAAGGATGGTCTGTGACTCTCTAGATGTAGCAAATCTAAGTTTAGCTGCAGGGACAAGTTGGTCCCCTGGCCAGTGTCTGTGCTGGATGTGCTTGCAGGAGACAGTGCTGGGTGTAGAGGGTTGCACAGGTCACGGTTTGGGCATTTTAACAAAAGATAGTTTGTGTATGCCTCAGTGTTTGTCTGATCGTGCTGAGGCATCGCTCCTCGGGCAGGTGGGCTGTACAGGGAAGGAGAGCAAAGCAAAATGTTTTGCTCTTTCCTGTGGTGGTTAGAAATCAAGAAAATTTATCAGAATCCAAAGCAATTTTCTTCCTTGAGAGTCAGATGAATTGTATGTTGTCATACAGGATTTATCCTGAAGAGGAAAGCAAGGGCGAAGGCTGTAATTTGATAGGATGAATCCAGCTTTGAGGCTTCACATGATATCTCAGATTAGACGTACTATGTCCGCATGACATACAACACGGACACAGTACTGACTGCCGATTCAGGTTTCCTGAAAAACTTTGCGCTGGCAGGCTTTATGCCGGATGAGGTATCTCCTCCCCTACTGCAGCCATCATAGAGGCAGCATAAACAACACACTGTTTGCTTAACTGAAATGCATTGTGTGTCCATGCCTATTAAACACCAGTTATGTGCTTTTGGATAACTCTTCATGACTGTATAAAATTCATCAGTCGTTAAGGGTTCACCAGGGCTGGCACTGAACCAATGTTGTTAAGACCTAATGCAGTTAAGCTGACACTGCTCCCGCTTCTGGTGATGTGGTACAAAGAGGCTTGAGCTGGTTATTTGTGGAGTTAGCTGAGACCTGGTGAGGTTTATTAGCTAGGGTTGGAACACAGCTATACTGCTCCCAATGTAAAGGTGGCTCTGGAAGTGTACAGCTATGTTTGCTAAGTACTTTTCCCAAACTAGTAGAGCTTGCCGGACTTGAGCATGGTTACCAAACAGTCTGAATAAACTGTTAGCAGAAAGCTGAATGATCTGCTCACCCTGTCCGAGGTGAAGGTGAACGTTCCTGAAGGGCCTGTGTCCAGTATTTTAATCCCATTGGATTATACGCTGACCTTCTGTGTAACTTTTTTTTTTTCAATTGTACTTCAATCTTATAATAGAAAATTTCTGTTTCACTGTGGATTACATTTAATGTGCTACATCAGTAGGCTGCCCTGTGCTTTGCCAGCTTTGGGACTTTTTTCAAGTGTTAAATTTCATATATAACCCTCCAAAAAACCCCAGCAGTTATCTTTTTCTTACCAACTGCTCCCACATAGCACCGTAGTTGGAAATAGGTCTATTTTGCAGTACTGTCAAACTGCTTTATGTGCTGGATGATGTAAGGAATATAAATATAGTTGTTTCCCAAAGGCCTTGTTAGCAACGCTTTAAATAATGTGGCTTATCAGTTTATGAATGCAGGTGTCCACAGGCAAATTTGCACAGAATTAAGTAAATTTCAATTACTGAAATAAGATACGTTGACTGTCCTCTTTATAGTGGCGACTGCATTCATGTTTTTAGTGTTTGTATTCCAATGGCTTGTAATTGAACTGTATTTCTACCCCAGTAATACTTGATTTCTTTCAAGTTGTACATGGTACCAAACGAGCATGATCACTCTGAGCATGGGGTTCATCTGGCTTTACTTGCAGTGCAGCTGTACAGATGAGTTCTATTCTAGATGTCTTTTAAGACAATAAATAAGTGGTCACTTGCAGCATGTTGTGATGTATGTAGTTCTTCCAAGATCTTTTAGGAACCCTGTAGCAGAAGCATGGGCTGTATCTTAACTCCTTTATGTGATTGAATCACATTTCTTCTTTTTTATTTTTTCTTACTCTTATTGCAGTCCCATAGCTGTTTGTTACCCATTTTGCAACTTCTGTAAGAGTTGAATTGGAGTCATAGTTTCCTTTACTTCCCAACTATTGCTGTTTAAGACCATAGCCCCTCCTGTATGGGTTATGTGGAGGAAAAAAAAAAAGCATGATAGCTTAAAGGAACTGATTCAAGGTATCATGAATAGCATTTCAACAGCAAACTGCAATGTTTGACATTTGTTTATATATTCACTAATGAAAAGTGTAGTGGGGGAAAAAAAATTACAAAATGTATAGTTGCTGACAATTTCTATTGAGACTTCAACAGAGGATAAGGTTGAGAAGTTTGCCTCCTCTTGGCAATTAAACAGCTGGGAGATGTGGGAATTCTGGATTCTGCTCTAGAGGAGGGTGGATTTGAGCGGTTACATCCTTCTGCCATCCTCCTCCTGGCCTATTTGCCTGACCCCTGCTCATTCTCTGCTTATGGTCTTATGACCGTTTCCCCCACCCAAAAACTCTGTATTCAATCTCAGTTTCTTCACTATCTGTATACAGCTGCCCTAAAAGCAGACCTGTTTGCTTTTGGGCTGATCTTTCTGCTCCAAACTGTTTTGAGAATTCAGGTACTTCTCGGGTTTGATGCCAGACCTTGCTAAACAGCCAGAAGAAAACTGGGAAAAGCCTGCTCATCCATGTCCTCTTCATCACTGCAGTATTTGGGAAAACTCATTCCTCCCCCCCCCCCAACTTGAACAAAAGTGAGTATATTTTAAGAGCAAATTCAGGTCCTGGTGCAGAGGCACTTCTCCCCTATGGTAGGTAGAGGGCAGGGCTTGTCTAATCAGGATGGGGGACACTTGAGTAGGGTTTTGTCTTCTCGTCCCTCAGCCTTGCTCTTACTCCTCCTGATGGCCCAGGGCAGGGCTGACTGAGTGAAGGGGGAAATGAAGTAAGAGAAAAGAGTGCCAGGCTATAATTCGCTCAGTAGCAAACTATTCAAGTGCTGAGTGTAGAGGAGTCAGCAGCAAAGTAGTCTTTACAAGATTTCAAAACCCTTGCTTTCCAACATTTTAGTTTTAAGGACTTCAGCAAGATTAGGTGAGAGAGAATTTAAAGGATGTTTCCCCCTCAGCATC
>NW_009647674.1:127134-144514 GCF_000708025.1 Charadrius vociferus
AACCCAGATCTTTTTTGACAAAATTGTGCATTATACAAGGAATCTTCCTGTATGGCGTATCTGGCAATATAAAGTTGGTAGTAGTTGATTAGTAATTGAAATTAAATCTAGTTGGGATACCTATGTGATAGTAAAGGGATGTTTCTTCCACCTTACTACTTTCTCTAGGATGAGATCCAGAGGGAGCCAGGCAAACCTGGCGTGTTTGTTACCAGTTTACCCAACTTCAGAATGTCAACAGCGTGTTCACAATCCTCACTCGTGCTGTGTGGCCTTGGGATTTGCAGGAGAGGAGGCACTGGAAATGTTTTTCCTTGGAAAAATAAATAGCGTGCTGAAGTGAAGAGGCAAATTCCATTGCAGTAAACAATGATACATCAGGGGGGAGTACATTTAAAACACAGAAAAAAAAATATTTTCCCTATTTCTTATTCTTCTGGAGTATTTGCTAGATTCACTTAACAAGCAGAGCTTTATGCTGCATGAGTTTTGGAGCGTCACTGCCCTTAGAAATAGCAGCCTCATGTAACAAGGATATTAGTGTGGCAGCTCTCAGCAAACAGGAGCTCCTTGTGTTGTAACCTTCTGCGATGTTAGTGGGATTGAGTAAATGATGTCTAAAGCTCTTGTAATACCTGTGAAAGCCACTGGCCTAGGTTGAGGAAATGTCATAATTGAATCTCTTCCATTCAGATGAGTCACTTGAGTCATACTGTGAGAGTTTCCACTTTGAATCTAGCAGACTAGCTGGTTTTAAGAATCCTATAAAATCAAAGGTGGCAGGAGTGGTTCATTTAAGAGTATGAAAATTGCAGATCTGTTGTCTTGCTGCAGAAGATGGCACAGATTCCCCTAGAAGATCACTGCAGCCATTCTGTTACACTAATTAGAATAAAGTATTTCTTGCTCAATGTTCTGTGTGCATCATCAGTGATGCTGTTCCAGCAGCTTTCTGGATTTATTGGTTTCTCCCTGCTCTATGCATTGCATAAAAGGATGAACGTGTAGTACTTGCGTTCAGTTACAGTGAGGTAGTGGCAGTCTGGATTTGGTCTATTTGTAATATCCTCTTAGGTAGTTCATATAGGTTTTTTTACCTCTAAATGTAGTCACATTCTCACTGGTGACAGGCTGTGCTGCAGCAAATGCTAACTTGCATGTAATATAACTTTTAGGCTAGCCAGTGCTTTTTGATTCCTCTCAAAACAGACAGCTGGTCCAATTTTCAGGTAATTTCCGGGCTTCAGAATACTTGATTAAAGAAACCAGAGCATGTCAAAACGCAGCAGAAAGAGCGGAATGCTGTGGATGCTGTTAGTGTTGTACTTGTGATATGCACCACTAAGATGTGGCTCCATTCTAAGCAGTCAATTTTTTTCTCTATTGTGCTACGGAGATGTTGCTTTTCTGAGTATTTGCCAGCCCTGAAAACCCCTTATAGCTACCCACTGGATAGGAATGTATTTATTTTAACTAAAAATAATTAGCTAGAAGGTGCTGATCTGTACACTGTACAATAATTAGAAAATTATTATCGTACAAATGCTTAATGCATGGATTACAGGATGCTGTTGCTGTGGCCAGATAACTTAAAATTTGAGGAACAAATATGGAGGTTTTGGATAGGTAACGGCACTAGAACAATTTCCGTACACGTGGACACCTTCAGCGATAGGCAAGGTGAATCTGTTATGAGAAGAGTTAGCTGCAGGCTCAGCAGCAGAGTTCCATCCTTGAACATCCACATGTTGAACAGAATTGAAGTATATTGTTTGAGTGGCGGGTGAGGGTTCAGTCTCAGCAGTAGAGAAGAAACTTCAAGTACGATAAAGCTGTAAAGTTTGTAACCACTAATGTCAGGAAGAAACAAGCAGTTGTGATGTCTGGTGACTTCCTTCCAAGGTCGATGGAGGGGTCTATCCAGTGATCAGGCCTGACATCCTGAGGCATCTCTGTCTACCCAGCGTTTATAATCTGAGCTGTTCCTGAAAATTTGTTCAGGTCCATAAACAAACTAGCCTCAGCCTGTGCTGCATGCCCAGGGGAACCCTTGAGGTAAGCAAATCAAAAGCAACTTCTAGGACTTTGGAAAGAAGTGAAAGCTTCAAGGGTGTAAGTCGTGATTTTTGCAATCTGAATTGAAGTTTATACAACACATTTGTTCCAAGGCCGTTACGTGGAGGGAATTCTTCTGTAGTAATGCTCTAGAAGGTGAAACTAAAGTAAGAAAGATGAGGTCACTGAGAAAAGATAAGGTGGTTGAGGCTTTTTGTGAGCATCTTGGCAGGATCCTCTAGAAGTTGGTGATGAGGGAATTTTAATTACCTAGGTGTTCGATCAGAAGGGACTGTTCAGCAGGTTTGAGATGTCCTGGTGACTGTCCTGCATATAAAAGACTGTGAGCAGGGGAGAGTCTCGTGGGGCGGGTCTCAGCATTGGGGAGAGGCGGTTGAGCATGCACTGCTGAAGGGCACCTTGGTTGACAGAGTGTGGTCTTCCACGTTGGGTCCAAATAACATCAACAGGTATCAGGAAAGATTCAGGCAGGGAGATTTTTGTGGATCTCTCTTTCTCAGGAAAGACATATTCAAATAAAACTCCTGAAATAATTTTAGATGCATATATATATATATATAAAATTTTCAAGCTGTTTTTTTTAGTGGTGGGTTTATAGAAAGCACTGTATTAAATGACAATTTTTTTTTTAAAGAATTGCAATTTTCTGGTAGACCTTAGGCATCAGTATGTAGAAAGTCAAAGCATAAAAAGAGATTCAACTGGCAAGGAACACTTAACCAAAAAAAAAAAATCTAGAGTGATGGAAGTATTTAGAGGAAGATAAAGGAAGAGTTGATCTGATAATCCACAGAAAAAGACAGTTATCCATAGGTGATGCCAAAAAGGTCACCTACACTACGTGCTATTGCAGGTAACACAAGTGACCAAGGGGCAGAGCCCCAGCCACTAGCACAGAAGGGAGAAGGAGGGAGGATACTGAGGAAGGACAGGTTATCCCATTCCGTCATCTGCCTACTTTGTCTCCAGTGTGGTTTCATCAATGGCCTAGATAATGATCTGGGAATCATGATTATTAAACGTGTACCTGGGAAAGGCTATGATTAAGCTGGAGGACAGAACTAGAAGGTAGAATAAAACATCAGTCAGAGGAAGGATAAATAAAAGCCCGACAGTAGAACATTCAGTTGTGTGAAGAGAGAGCAACTTGCTATGTAGCAGTCCAAATGAAAAAGATCTGGGAGTTATCATGAATTAAAAGCTGAGTGTATCAACAGTGTTGTCTTCTGGGGAGAAAACAAAACAAAACAGACACACACTTCCAGTATGGTGTTTAAGCAACAGTATATCCTGGAAGATCAACAAAATAATCCTTCAGCTCTAGTTAATGTTGGTAAAGCCCTAGGTGAAATACTGGATTCAGCTTTTAGGCTCCACGCTTTGGTAAACTTGTGCCAATTGGACTGCACCCAGAAGGGAGCAACAGGAAAGTCTAGGAAATATGATTTACAGAGAAGGCTTGAATAAACTGGAATTGTTTTGCCTGAAGAGAAGACTAAATGAAGGCGTGTATTCCCAACTCTACTAGGGAAAGGGAATAATCTATTCTCCTATGCCCATGGCAAATAGGATAAAGAGAAGTGGGCTTACATTACGTCAAAGAAGATGGAGGATACACATTGGGGGATATTTTCTCATAGTAAATATTGTGGAGCACAGGAGTAGATGGCTTCAGAGGTTTTGTAGGACTCAGCATTACAGTTTTTAAGGGTAGATTAGATAAAGCTGAAGAACTTGTAAGTAGTCGATCTTGACTTGGTACAGAGGACAGATCATTTCCAGTTCTGTAAAAATCAAGTATTACCAGTGCTATAAAGTACTCAAAAGCATCTAAAACCACTGAAAGAAGACCTTTTTAAAGCTTGGACCATTTTAAACCTTCCACAAATGCAAAAATAACCCCAAATCCGTAAGGTGAATAACTTGAGTGTATGTACATACATATTCACAAGGTGAAAGAAGCTCATTTTAGACATAGGAGTTGGATTACTTGAGCAGTTGTGTCTGACAAAGTTGCACTCTGCAATTCCTTGAGCCCTTGCTGCTTGGTGGGTTGCAATGGTCCTTCTCTGTTTGTACCTGGAGCAGAAGTACAGAATCTCTGTAATATCCACCGCTTCTTCACCATCTCATAGTACTAAATGTTGTTTTCAGATGGCTAGTTTTACATTTTTAATCTCATAAGGCAAGAGGAAAGGCAGAAAGGAGAAAACTTTTTTGCTATGCCTTTTTAATTCTCTTTTGTGCTTCTTTGAGCCCTCCTCCCCTCGCCAGCAGCCCTAATCATCCTCACAGAGCTTTGTACTGGGATTGTCATGGCAAAAGTTAGCTCACAAGGGTGCTCCCTCTGTGGTATTTTGGTCATGCAATGGTAGGTATTATGGTGGCGTTACTGTTTGCTCTGTTTCCAGGAAGCTTCACAGGATGACTAAGTGGCTTCCCCTGGAGTGCCTTTATGTTATGGAGAAGAAAGTAGTTATGGGTCTGTCCTCATTCCAGTCCCTTCTAGCCGGGTCCCTCCCTAAATCTCTGGCTTGTTCCTGTAGTGGTCACAAATAAATGTCTAGGGAAAAGAAAGAAGAGAGCATATATAGGACTTCCCAAAGTACTTTCTCTGTGTCAAAGTAGTTTTACTATGGAGATTTTCTGAGGCAGATGCAGTTTCTGCATTCTTTAACTCGTGTAGGAAGCTTCTTCCATGTACTTGCCCAGTCTCCTTTAGGCCTGTATAAATTTCTTGTGTCCATAACATCCTCTTGCTGGAGTTCCCAAGGCCCATTGCCTTCTGGTGCGCTTGAACCCTTTTCTGCTATCACCTCCGCCTTGCATTCGTTTGTGGGAAGTGATGATGAACAATCAATCCCTATCTGTACTATTTGGGCTACTTCTGACTTTCTACAAATTTGCCAAATCCAACACCATCGTCTCTTTCAGCCGCACCCTGACTCTAGGCTTTCACTAAACCTGTTCAATGTTTCATAACATCTTTTTGAGGCCAAAGTTGCATATGAGCAAGCCATGGATTTGTACAGCGGTCATATAATTGTTCTGTTCCCTTCCTAGCAGTTCCTGCTGTTTCATTTTGTTCTTTTTGGCTGCTACCAAGCTCGTGTTTCCAGGAGCTTGATACTTGACCTAAGATATCACGCGTGAAGTGAGCCTCATGTCTTAAATTTGAAGTTTGGACAATTTTTCTCCTTGTGTGCATTATTAGTTATATATTTACAGTTAACTATCTGGAGTAACTTCATATAATTAGTGAACTGTCAGCTCACTGTTCACACTGGTTTCTGTGTTGCCAGTATCAATACACTGAACAGCAGAGAGCTGTGGGGAGCACCATGGTGGTGTCCCCCTTTACTTAATGTAAGCTGATAACAGGTAAAATAACCTGATAATAAAGATGTCCAAGAAAGCAGATTGAGGAGTGGGATGTGTACTTCCAAAATCCTTTGTGGTGTGGTGGTTGTAATTCAAGGAACAGGCTGGTAACCTTGAGATCCTTCTGTTAGTGCTCTGATGTGGCAGCAGAGTGCTCCTCAATCCAGTTGACTTCCACACAGCTTCTGGTGCTTTGTAGTTACCAAAACTCGGTGTGACAAGAAAACATTACTTCCCTCAAACTGAAGCTTCCCTTATTCTGTTACCTAAAAGACTCTTTTCAGAAGGCGCACTAGGACAGTGCTGCTTGCTCACTCGCTATCTCCGGACGTTCTTATCTCAACCTTTAGAATAGGTAAAGAAACGTTAAACCAGGCTGCTCTCCTCTCCTTTCTATTTATTTTTGTATCCAGTGGCTCACCAGTGTGTTGACAAGTCCTGGGGAATGTTTTTCTCAAACGGATGGGAATTTGAACTCGTGTGATTCCAGATACTGTCTGTGTCTTTAATGGACACGTAGACCCAATTTAGAAGTTCTTATTAATTGGAAACGTAGTGGTCGTTAATTACTAGCATCTCCATTAAAAGCTGCAGCAGAAGAATTAATAAGTTGTCATTTTGTTTTTCAGCTATGGCAGCCATTCGAAAAAAGCTGGTTATAGTGGGTGATGGTGCCTGTGGAAAGACCTGTCTGCTGATTGTATTTAGCAAAGACCAGTTCCCTGAAGTGTATGTTCCCACCGTCTTTGAAAATTATGTAGCAGATATCGAAGTGGATGGAAAGCAGGTATGTGTACACTTCCGTAACAGTCAAAATGAACTTGCATTTCTTCAGAATAGCATGGTGATCACTACACTTCTCATGCTTAATGCTTACGTTGTAAATATATTTTTAAATATTAAGCATGTTCTTGTGGAAAAAATACTGGCCTTGCTAGAACCTGCTCATATCCAATTTCTGTTTAACAGCCTATTTCTAACCTTACACAAGTTGAGATTCTAAAAAAACCTTACAGTTATTAGAAGTAAAATGTTGCAGTAGGTGGGAGGGGGTGGAGCAATAAAAGACGTGCCCACATGTTGAGGACGCTGGGCTACTAGTCTTTGGAATTGCATAGGGGAATCCCTGTTTTGATAGGGACCTGGTGTTGTGATTAACAAAGACTAGTTCCTGGAGAGAATCTTTTTTCATACTCATTCCTGGCAAAGTGCAGGATCATCTTCAGAAGAGATGACTGACAGGCTTCAAAGGGATTTGATTTTTGTAGTGTACATCAGCATCATCTATCCTACTTGTCTGAAGAAATGCAGTTCTTAGCAGCCAAGTGTACCCACAGCTCACTAAGCTTCAATTTTAGTTTGTCCTTCAGTAAATTATTCATTAAATTATATCCCTTTAGTTTTAAATATTTTGAAAATCCATTTTCAATCTGTGTGACCTCTGAGTCCTCTTGTTTGCCAAACAAGCAAACGTGCCAGACACCTGCTCCAAGAGGCAGTTTTCAGAAGGCTGCTCTCTGTACGCCGGATAAGTTGCCTTCTGCATTTATGTCATGCAAGGGTAGTGTGTGTAAAATTATCACCTTCCAGGATACTCCGGAAGCACACAAAGCAGAAATGTTGCACCTTGAAAGCTTAACTATTTTCAAACCCTTTTAGGCAGCCATGGCATATGTCTGTTTTGTTGCCATAACCACACAGAGCTGACCTCAGTGCCATGGGTCCTCATGTCAAGCATGTTTTTGATGCTGACGGTGCTGAGCTTCCCTGTCTTGCCCCTTGCTATGACATGTGCCTTTACTCTGGGTTCAGGTACAGTCAGAGCATCTTTCAGTCAGTTCTAGTTCAGAAGTGGTGACAGATTGATTGAAACTGCTCAGTTTCAATCTCAATTTGAACAAAAACTTTATGAGCTAGTTTTGGGCTTCATATTAAATTTTATTTCCTACTGTTACAGGCATGGATTGTTTGTGATTTTAGTCATGCTAATTAATGCTATTTAAGTCTAAAAAGAGCTTTTCTCTCCCGTTATATGAATGGGTAAAAAGACCCCTTCATTCTAGACTAATTCTAGAACGCGGTTTCCCCCCAGGTGACAGTTTCTGCAGTTTCTATATTATATCTTAAACTCGAAGGACTGTTGTTTAAAATATGTATGATATCCATTTCTCTCTCTTATCACCTAGTCAAACTTCCTCATTCCCTTCTGCCTGCATCGCTAAATGGGTTGAACAGAGAGTCGTGCCCTATCAGCTGTATGCAGCCTGTATCTAAATAAAAATTGCATGAGCAGCTTGAGTAGTGCATTTTCTGTTGTGGCAGTGTCAGCTGAAATTTTTGTAACTAGATGACATACTTTATCTAAGCACTTTGTCTTCTGACAACTTGATTACAAAAGTCTGTAGAAGAGCAGTGCTTAAGACTGTTCTGTTTGACAGCCTCTGTCTGCATAGAAAAGCGTTACCAGCAACGTTCAGAAGCCATGTGAAGACAAAAGAGTGATGGTACAAGATGTGGGGTTTTTTTAGGTAGAGCAAAGGAGCCCATTCCAGTGACATGTGAGGGAACCCTCAGCAGACATATCTGTAAAAAATATGAACGTTTGCCACAAAATTCACATTTGCAAATTCAGAGGTGACTCTGTGAGGAGTTTCAGTTTCTAACTGAAATACCAATTATTTTTTTTTGTACATGCATGCAAGTAAGGCTTTGTATCTTCACAGTTTAACCGAACAGTTGCATTGCACGTTCAAGTTCACGTTTGGGTTCCAGTTCTGCCTGTTTGTCTTTATCTGAGTTGTTGTGGACTTTTTCCTGGAATTTTTGAATGTAGGAGTTTAAACAAGAAGACTTTTCCACTCTGTTGGAAAAGCAAATGCATCAGAGAATCTCAAGCAAGAGTATACTTTAAAGACCTTGACCATTGTTTTTAAATTTCCTAGATTAAATGTTAGCTATTTCTTCAACAGCTTTAAACAATCCTATTGGGGTGTTCTCCCCTAGCTCTACCATAAGTAGAAATATTGATAACATTAGTTACTTTATTTAGTTCTTAGTAACAAGAAGCTTTACACACAAACCGGGTTTATTTCAAAGCAAATTGCAAATGTAAATTTCTGCTGTCATGAAGTTTTAATGAATTTGTGCACAAGCAAGTGCAATCTTGACACTTCTTAGTCACTACAGGTTCCAGCTGTAAACCAATTGAAAATGTGCATAATCCTGAAAAGCATAGACTTAGAGAGTCCACTTTCACTGAAAACGGGTATTTCTGGAATGCTTATGACAGAGATTCTCAGCCCTTTGGAGCCAATTCTCTTCAATTGTGTCTTGCCTTTCTGCTGGTAGCTTTTACGTCCTTTCAGAGAATTGACACTGGTCATGGATATAAAGAAAAGTCTCATGAGCTGCAATAAATTGATTTTTGGAGTTATGGAATGTAAAAATTCTAATAGTTCTCCTGTCAAAGTGGTTTGTTTTGTAGTCTCCTCCTTTTCAGTGGTGTCAACTTAAATACTTTATCCACTTCTCTTGGGTTACTAGCTTCTTAATCAAAACTTCCCTGGTGATCTGGCTAACTGCCTTGATCTTTATTCTGCAGGTTGAGTTGGCTTTGTGGGATACAGCAGGGCAAGAAGACTATGACCGACTTAGACCGCTTTCTTATCCAGATACTGATGTTATACTTATGTGTTTTTCAATTGATAGTCCTGATAGTTTAGGTAAGTAGATCACTAATTGAATCGGAACTACATCTCTGTGTTGCTGTGTTCCCCTTGGAAATCATGCTGTAAAATTTATTTTCATGTGCTGTAATGATTTAGAGCATTCCTAGTTTCAAAATTCATTTATAGTTTTCAAAAATTAAGATCTTAAAGGAGCCTGTGTTCTTCAACAATGCTGAGTGGCGTTTTGAAAGCCTCGGCAGCACACTGTGTTTATCAGGGCTCTGCTGCGTAACTTGAGCAACACGTAGCAGGGAGGCAGCTCCCGGGCCCAGATCAGTACCCCCAACCCGGCAGCGTTGTCCGGTGGGCCAAGGCAGCGTCCTGGTGTGCCCATCCCTTGGGAGGTGCTGCCTCGGTGACCCCAAGCAAGCAGGAAGGCTGTAGCTGCACTCTCCTGTGTCTGGGAGCCCCGTGAGTACGTGAAAGGTCCACTGAGTGGCATGGCCCACCCAAGGTTGGAATTTTTATTTTTTATTTAAAGGTTATTCTACTTTTTTTTTTTTTTAATTTCTCCTTGAAAATTGTGGGTTCTTATACACTCGAGACCACACTATAGCTATGAAAATAATGTCCTTTCTGTGTAAATGGGAAAGCTGGCTTTGTGTTTTCATCCCTTTCTCCCTTCCCCCCACCATTTATTCAAGAGAGATCAGCTTGAAACACTGAGTTATTGGTCCCAAATAGCCTGGGGTTTTTTGCTCTCTGCTTGGTGAGTTAAAAACATGGGCTAGAACCACACTGGAGGGGGGCTGTCTCGCTGGTGAAAACGATCAGAGGCTAGAGATTTATACTCTCTTAGTCTGCTTTCCACTGACTGATATCTGCTTGTAATGGAGAAAAGAGAAGAGAAGAGTTGCCTGATTTATGACTTCTGATCTCCAAAACCATAAATTTCAAAAATCCATGTATTAGATGGGCACCTCTTCTGTGTGGAATCCAAGACTGAAATCTTCACTGATTGATTTATAAATCTGATGCGTAGATATAAATGTATTTGATCTTACAAAGATGTTTTGAAGAGGATAAGGAGCAAGAAATAGAGATAGTCTTATTTCTAAGACTCAATGTCTCTGGAACTTTTGATTTCTGTCCCTTTAAAATGGTAGTTACTCCATCCATCCCGTGGAGTCTCTTAAACAAATACATCGTGGTAGCACTTTCTTAAACAAGTGAATTTCTGTAAAAATTCCCTTATCGACTTCTCACATGTGGAATTTGTTCACTAGTGGCCATTTGTGACGTTTCTTATTCAAATGCAGATAATGTTAAGGTAGATCTTTAGGCACATGGATTCGGTGTGCACGTGTATGACCAGAACATTCTGTACGGTGACTGACTGGTGCTCGTTTTCACCTGGTCAAAATTATGTCCGTGCATCGGGCTGCTCCCAGCCAGGAAAAGCGGGAGACCCCTCTGCTTTGTCTGTTGATGACAGGTATCAAATTATTTTAACTGGGGCTCATAAATGGGATACCAGTTCTCTCTTAAATGTATTATACCATGGAATCATTTGGAGTTTTCCACTGCCGGGATGATCACAATCACTGCAAGCTCTCCTTAGAGAGGCTTTTTTACTACACATCTGATCTATCTTACGGATGAACCCTGCCTCCCAGAGCTGTGTCTTAGGAAGAAATAAGAATGAGACAAAAAGGATCCAGGAAGCACAGAAATGCAGTTAATGGAAGGATTAGTCCTGAACAGAGCTTCCACAATGGTTGAAAAATACCATTCCTGCCACAATGCACAGGAGGATTGACTAAATGAGCAAATAAAATATTCCTTAAGATGTTACAGTGCCATTACAGTCTGACTGAGGTGATGTTTGATAGCTCCTCTGTCTCATTTCTTGCCTTGCCTCCGAAGGGTAGCAGCCGTTGAACGGGCAGTTGGGTGTGAAAGTGCCTTTTTAGAAAAGTCAGTGCCAGTTTGGTATCTGGGAAATCCTGATCTCTCCCTTCATCCCTTCTACCTGATCCTGTGTTTAGAGATATCTTTCATTGTCTTTGTCTCCCTCCAAAACAATTTGAGGTGTAGTTGGCCGTAGTCACGCCTGGTGCGGCTGTTAACAGCTACATACAAGGTTTGAGCTGTCCCCGCTTCCGCTGCACACGCTGCTCCCCGGGCAGCTGGAGGGCTGCCTCACCTCACCCCCTGGAAACAAGGTGGGGTACGGAACCCTGGAGGCAGGGGGAGAGGGGCTTCATTAAGTCAAGCCTGATCTTCGCTATTTTTTCCTGCCTCTCCTCCCTTCCTGCTCAGCAGTATCGGGGCGCCTGTGTCCCTCGGAGCAGTGGAGGGGAGCAGTGAAGTGCCAGACGGCTTTTCAGGTGTGCAGTGTCTAGGGGCCAGCACCCCCTGAGCACTCCAGGTGCAGCTGCAGAATTGCTGGTTTGGCTGTAGTGCAAAAACTGGTTTCAGAATGCCTAAGTTGTTCTTTCAAGCAAGGAAACAATGCCATAATCGTGAATGTCTCTTCAAAAGCTGAATGGAATTGCGTGAAGATAAAAAGGGTTATGTAGCCTGCAGGTACATCCACCAGTGAATCTCAGATGTCTGAGAGCTTCTGAAAGCAAAGCTGAATGTTTTGGGCGGCTCAGCCCTTCCTGCTATATAGAATGTATCAAGGTTTTGCTTTCAAAGGCCCTCAAGTCTTCCATTTGCAGCTCCATTTAAAAAAAAAAAAAAAAAAAAAAAAAAAAAAAAAAAGAGTCATGTAGGGAAGTTATGTTAGGAGGAAAAAGTTTCCTGTATACAAGCGCAAATTCATTTGCTGCATATAGGAGAGAAATGGCATTTGCAGATTTGCCTTACATGAATTCTTTGTTTCTGTGCATCTGTAATTAGTGTATAGAACACTTCTTCTACAGTTAATGGGAGAGTTCGGAGTGGTTGTTTGATGTTGTTTTTTAAAAGGAAGAAGTGATGTAAAAACTTATGCTTCAAGGTTGTGCCCATTTTTAGCTTCTGGAAATAAATAAAATGTTTCTCCTAAAGCAAAATTTTCCATAACTCTCTACTTGAGAATTCTGCATGCTGTTCTTTGAAGTACCTTATGCTAACCCTTGTCAAGTAGCTACTGAGAGATGCAGGGAAGCCAAGAGTTTAGGTGTCCTTCAGCCTTAAAATTACCGTAGACAGTCTTGTCCTTTTTTGGTAATACCAGAACAGGTCTATTTGCTTCCCAAATTAAGAGTAGAAGAAAGGGCATCAGTGTGGATTAGCAAGCTGAAACTACTCGGGCAGCAGGTAAAAGCTTTAAAATAAAACTCCCCATAGAAGTGGGTTTTAGTACAGACATACTTCTATTTTATTTTATTTTTATTTTTTTCCAGAAAACATCCCAGAGAAGTGGACCCCGGAGGTGAAGCATTTCTGCCCCAACGTGCCTATCATCTTGGTAGGAAACAAGAAGGACCTGAGGAATGACGAGCACACAAGACGAGAGCTGGCCAAAATGAAGCAGGCAGGTTCCTTATTGATAGCCTTACACTAAAGGAGGGAAGCGTATAGTGGTGGTACCCGAGCATTAAATGGGCACCTACAGCTGGCTGCCAGATCCTATGGGCTGCATAATGAGCACTTGTCCATGACAGGAACCAGAAAGTATACAATGCCTTTAATTGAGTGCTGCTTTTTTCATATTTGGAGATTTAATTTTTAGAAAAAGGCGTTCTCAACAGTGAAAATGGCTGTGTTGGGTTACTAGCAGTCAGATGCTCTCCAGCTGGAGAGCTGGATCCCTGAGGTAGAAAGGAATTAGTTAGGAGACCTCAATGCATCCAGTGCATGTGCACTTGAGTTGTTCTTTATTTTGTATGTTCAGGATGGAAAAGGAAACAGTTTTATTGGTAGGTGTTTTGAGGTGGTAACCACAGGTGATGTAGCTCAGTCCTGAGCCTCCGACTAGATTGCATTTTCAGATAGTGTCTGAAGCCCCCGGCTCGGGCACGGGACTGCAGATACTCTGCTCTGTCCTGGAATTTTTGCTCCTGTTGCATAATATTTGTTTTTATGCATAGACTGAGGCATTAGTTTGGGGATGTGTTCATAGGCTTTTGTTACAGTTGTGGCAAAGAGTTGCATAAACATTTCCTCTGAAATAAGCGATCTTTTGCTCATGTTTTAAAGACTCTTGTGGCCTTTAAGCTCAGGGGTGTTAGAAGACCAATGGTGTCCTCAAGCATTGGCACAGTATGCAAATATACCCCCCCGCTGTGTAATCCAAGCGGAGGTGCGTGCTCCATCTTGAGAAAATATGCAAATTTTATTTTAAATATGCCTTTATTATTTAAAGGATCACTCTCAGGGAAGCAATTAATTATTAAGCAATTGATTATGTGCATTTAATCCAGCAAGTCCTCTGTGTTTGTTGGGGAGCAGGGTGGGGAAGGGAAGACGGGGGTGCGCGTCGGTGTGGCTGTGGATTGATCTCAGCTGCTGCTTTTGTGCTGTTACAGGAGCCTGTCAAACCCGAAGAAGGAAGAGATATGGCAAACCGCATCGGTGCATTTGGGTATATGGAGTGTTCGGCAAAGACCAAAGACGGTGTGAGGGAGGTTTTTGAAATGGCCACTAGAGCTGCTTTGCAAGCCCGGCGTGGCAAGAAAAAGTCCGGGTGCCTTCTCTTATAAAGTGTGGCCAGAAGAAGATGGCCAAAGCAGCACCCTGCACTTGAGTAATTTTGAAGTGCTGTTTATTAATCTTAGTGTATGATTACTGGCCTTTTTCATTATCTATAATTTACTTAAGAGATTTAAAAATCGAGTCATCTTGCTACCAGTATTTAGAAGCCAACCATGATTTTTATAACAATCTGCATCAAATTCATCTGTGCACCCAAGGTTAACCTCAACATTCCTCTAACAAACCTTTTCTGCACTCACAGGATATGCCAGGCGCTAATTGAAGACAATTCTCTATCTTCTTTCTTCTCTCTAGAAAGAGAAAAAGCTGTCAGCACAGAGGATTGGTCTGTAACTACTTTATAACTAACGTCCTATTCTAATTGAGTACAACAGTTACATGGCTGTATGTGGAATCAAGTGTAGCTTCAGTGCTATCACATTTAGGAAGATCTGATTTTCATGGCTCAGTGGTGTAAAACATTAGTTTGAAAATGTGATCACTCTGAAATGACCAAGTCCCATTCAGCTAAGGAAAAGTGAGGGTTCTGTGGTTTCATGTTAGTTACCTTTTAGTTACTGTGTAATTAGTGCCAGTTTAAATGTATGTTACCAAAAATAAATCTATTTACCCCAGCTTAGATGTAGTATTTTTTGTATAATTGGATTTCCTAATACTGTTACTTGTAACCTCTGCGTTAAGGTGTTCTGGGTTTTTTAAGAAACTGTATTTGAAAATAAAGTCCGATGGAAAGCAGCTGATCCTCTTCCCCTGTTCATTTGTAAGAGTCTGACCCATTTGAATGATTCGAGTGGTCTGCACACCCAGGAGGAGTTTTTTTCCATGACGTGCCGTAGGGATGAGAAAAGACAGCCTGCTCACACTCAAAGCTTCTGAACTGTTCAGTTGCCTTAAGTTCATTGCTGGACCCAGTTTCAAAACTAAAAAAAAAAAAAAAAAAAAGAAACTTTTTGTGTAAGTTTGGTTACCATGTAGTGATCAGACTCCTAACCTGTGAACTTCTTGCTGTTCTGCAGCCAACTAAACTCTTTCTGTATTTTCATTTTTCCAACAACTAATAGAATAAAGGCAGTTTTCTAAGCTCCCTGTATCCTGGTGTCTGTATTCCTCACTCTGGGTTTTTGGCCCAGCGGCTGACAGCCTGAATCAGAAATACCATTTTTGATACGGCTGGGATAGGATTCGCTGAGCAGTTGCGAGTGCATTAATACTTATTTTTGTTTCCCAGCAAGTGATGCCCATCCTCTGGTGGCAGCGGTTTCCGAATGCTTCAGCAGAGCAGAGGTGGACTCCCTGGCCCCTGCCGTGAGTGGCAAAGTGTCCCAGGAGCCTCTTTTGATACTCAAACCAGATGAAAGAATGTCAGTCGAGTTGAATTTGTCAGTCTTGAATAGACAAGCAGGAGGAGGCTATGTAGGAGGGGAGTGTGGGAAGAAAGGAGGGGAAGACAGCAGCGTTGCTGTAGAAGCATGGGAAGGTATGCAGCGTGCTGCTCTGCGCTGTCGTCTACCCCACATGCTGCACAGGAGCACATGTGAGATGTTGCACGTGGCAGCACGTTTGCCATGTAACCTGCCATTTTCAGGAGGGATGCCTTCAAGCGCTGCAACAAGGGGTGGGCTCGAGGTATGGGCCGTTGTGCTGTGCCCATGCAGGAGAGCAGATCGTGCTTCTCCTGGGGCAGAAATGATGGGGAACAGCAGTGTGCATCTCCCCGCTTGCACTGGGATTTACAGCAGCTGCTGTTGAACTTGAGAGCCTCTACCCGCAGGGCTGGGCAGGAGGAGGGAGTCCAGTTCCTGATGACAATCCATGTAAGTGAGCACCGAGCTGCATCCAAATTATGTCCTTAAAAATGCCAATGTCGCTTTTTTTTTTTTTCTTTTTCGGACAATGTTCCTGAATCCTTTTCCTGCAACAATGGAGAAACGGACCCGGCCTGCGGCTGTGGGATCGCCACGTACCTCTGGTCCTTATCCTCCCTCTGCAGCTGTAGACATCCCAGTGTGAAGTGTCTGGCCAGCCTGGCAGGGGCTCTGTCCCCCTGCTCCCCCTTTCCTCTCTTGGCTACCTGCATGGAGAGGACAGGGTGGAACAGAGCAGGAAGTTCCCAGCTGCGGGGCTGCCTGCGAGGATGTCGTTCTCTGCCCTGGTAACACACTCACTCACTCCTCTGCAGTTCCCTTTTTTGTTTTTTTTTTGTTGTTGTTGGGTGGTTTGGGGGTGGCTGCAGTTGAGCAAAACTGGGGGTTTTCATTCTTGCAGAGCCGCTGGGTTGCAGTTCTCTATGGTCACAGTTACAGAGCAGCTCTTCAGCCGCAGGGGTTTCGAGTAAGGTCTGCATGTTCTTCAGACCCAGCTGGTGGGTCGTGTATCTGCTGATGCACTTCCACCCAGAAGTGATTAATTTGTTACCCCAGTTTTACTCTCGGCTCTTGTTAACCTACAGCACCACCTCCCTGTCTCATGGGTCTCCTCCACCCACTGGCGTTCGGTTTCCAGGTCTGGCCTGCCTTCTTCCAGGTTCAGACATGTTGGTGAGTCGGTGTCTCCCGTTCATCACCAGAAGCTCCAGCTCCCTCTCCTTGTCCCTTGCGCTGCTGGCATCACAGTGATGCTGCTTGGGAGCACGTGGTTATCACGTTAGCAGTTCTCCTCAGCCTCCCTGCTCCTGAGGGCTGGCAGCATGAGTCCTTTTGGGTTCCCATCGCATCTGTCACCTCTGGAGGCCACCTTTGTTCTGGATGAAACTGAGGACACAGATGGCCAGACCAGACTTGGGAAACGAGAGCTCAGCGCTCATGGAGAGCGATCCAGCCAGGCAAGGAGCGGTGAAAGGGGCAGGGGAAAAGCGAGGGGCCAAGAGCCAGCCCCCTGGCCAGGGGAGGCAGTTTGGCACCAGGAGTGGAGAGAAGAGTGAGCAGGAGGCCAGAAGGTGTGTTTTGTGACCTTTGTGATTACTTACCATTGTTGCTGTTAAAGAGCAACTTCCTGACCTCGTAGGACCACCATCCCTTGTCACAACACCTCACATGCGGTTGGTTCCTTGAGCCCATCTACTCCCTCGGGAGCTCCTGGCACTCCTCTGGATCCAAGTTCAGCCGGCTCTGCGGAATGTGTCCAGGCACAGGGTGCAGCTCTGAGCCAACAAGGAAGTTCAACTCGCTCAGTTTCTTTAAAACTCACTCGTCAAGGAAGGGAAAGCCCTAACCTGCTCTGGTCTGAAAATGGCAGGGCCCCCGAAGTAAACTGCCTCCTTCAGGTGGAGTCCCCAGGTGCAGCCTGAGGATTGAAGGTGCCGGCCTGAGCAAGCGTCAAAAGCGGCAGCAGAGAGATGCCTCCGTGGCACTGCCCTAGAGGTCACCCCTGAAGAGACATTCCTCTTCTTCAAGCCACCGTGGCTTGCCATGCCCAAGAGGCGGGTGAGGAGTCTGCGTGGACTGTAACCGTCAATTTACTCAAGAGCAAACATGGGTCACGTGCCTCTGCTCATCCCGTCAGCCGCTTCCCGCCTGATCTGGCCGCGGGACACTTGTGGTGGCTCACGC
>NW_009647674.1:145472-145895 GCF_000708025.1 Charadrius vociferus
GCAGACATGGGTCACGTGCCTCTGCCCACCCCGCCAGCCGCTTCCCGCCTGATCTGGCCGCGGGACACTTGTGGTGGATCCTGCTATCAGTGCTGCAACACACTGCAAAAACTGCGAGATCATGAGGCGAGTCCCCAGAGCTCACCGCGGCCAGGAACCACTCCGCTTCTCAGCCGCGGGGACAGGTGCTAAGAGTGGCCCAACGCAGAACCCGCAGATCTCTGCGGTCACCTGGGAACCCGGACCAGAGATGCGGTGTTATACGGTGGCCTGTTAGTGACAGCTGGTGTTTGTGACCGGTCCCTGCTACCAAGCGTGAAAGAGAACAGAGGGGGGGCCCTGAGCACACCCTCCCCCCGTGCGCTGGGGCCCGGGCTGCCGTGGCGGGGGGGCAGGGCTGGTAAGAAGGCGGCTGGCCTTGTG
>NW_009647674.1:145939-146687 GCF_000708025.1 Charadrius vociferus
GTCCCCGTTGGTCCAACCCAGGGACATCACCTTGAGAAGTGACCCTGGTCCTGCCTCTTCAGGACAAGTTGTGGCGCAGGGTGAGGTTTCAGCACAAAGACCCGTGGAGGAGCGGCACGGCCATGCTGCCCGGCGTGGGCGCAGCCAGTGCAGCTCACCTAGGGCTGCCCCGGGGCCATGAGGAGAAGAGCAGTCCCTAAGGTGTGATTTAAAACTCCTTAAAACAGACCAAAGGCAAGAAATGGAAAAGCCAGGGATGGGGAAAAGCAACTGCTGAAGTAAAGGGAGGTTTTACCAGCCTCAAAGAGGTGGAAAAATTATAAAAGGAGACCGAATTTGTGGCCCCTCCTGGGCTACGGCACTGTGGGTTCGGGGTACCTCCTGTTCCTCCTCCTGGTGCACAGAGCAGAGGTGTTTCTCCCCGTCGGCAGCAGTGCCCTGGGAGGATGCTGCAGCCCACGGTGCACGTCCCTGTGCTCGGGCGGTCTTGTCACCGTGAAGATTTTAGCTACTGGGACCGCTTTGTGTTTTGGCTGGGGTTTTTTTTCACAGCTTTTCTTCAGAATCGGTGACCCTTGTGTAAACCACCCAACTCTGAGCCTTTAATCCGCCAGAAAAACGCCCGGCCTTCCCGCGAAGACGAGGGGAAAAAAAAATAGGCAGGGACACAGCCGGGACCCTCCTGGCCGCCCGCCCGGCCCGGCCCCCCGCGGTGGCGGACGGAAGGGAGGGGGGTACCGGGGAGAAG
>NW_009647674.1:156084-161123 GCF_000708025.1 Charadrius vociferus
CCCCCCCCCGCGCCTGCCTGCAGCTCACCGAGCTGCAGCGGCGGTACGGCCCCCGCGGGCTGCAGGTCCTCGGCTTCCCCTGCAACCAGTTCGGGCACCAGGTAGGGCAGACGGAGGGACGGGGGGTCCGGGACCGGGGAGGAGCCGTCCGCCCCCGTTTTGACTCTCACAGGCTTTGCACGGAGTGGTTTTGGGTTTGTTTTCCCCTAGGAAAATACTACCAACGAGGAGATCATGCTCACGCTGGAGCACGTTCGTCCTGGCAACGGGTACAAGCCCAATTTCATCATGTTCGAGAAGTGCGACGTGAACGGCAAGAACGCGCACCCCCTCTTCACCTTCCTGAAAGAAGCGCTGCCCTTCCCGCACGACGACCCCTCCTCGCTGATGACCAACCCGCAGTACATCATCTGGTCCCCCGTCTGCCGCAACGACATCTCCTGGAACTTCGAGAAGTTCCTCATCGGCCCCGACGGCGTGCCCTTCAAACGCTACAGCCGGCATTTCGAAACCATCAAGATCCAGGATGATATCGAATCGCTTCTGCAGAAGGTTCCCAAGAATGTTCTCGATTAAAGCGGAGCGCCACAGTGTCCGCTGCCCGGCCCCCCTCGCTTCCTGCTTAGCTCGTTGCGCTCCTGCCTGTTCTTCTCGCAGGGGGCTGCTGCTCTGGCAGAAATCCCGATGTCTCGTGCAGGTTTTGCTTATGACAGTGCATCTTCCAAATTCTTGAAATGTACTTGATGTTTTCAAAAGTTGCATGTGAATGTTTGGGAAACTATGCTGGGGAAAGCAGCCACGAGTCTCAGTAGCTTACTGTGATTCTCTGAATAAAAAAAAAAAAAAAAATAAAGTGCGTAATTTCTTTAAGGCTGTGACTTGATAAATCCGGGCGAGTGGGGTGAAACATGGCGGCCATGTTGCCCGTTGATCAGCTCGTGTGGGTGCTCACAGGGGCTGACTCAAACCACTCGAGTGTGGTCGTGTAGTCAGGCTGAAGTCTGAACGCAGAGCCAGGGCAGCGGGACGGGCAAACAGCGTTTGCGAGCTCTGCAAACTGAATCAGTGCCACATCTTCCCGGGTGCGTAACGAGCTGGGCAGAGCGGGAGGGCAGCACAGGACAGAAATACCTCGCCAAACTGCTTACTGGACCTCACTCAAGGCTGGTCTGCAGAGGAAAGACACGGTGGCACATGGCCAGGGGGGTGATTTTACTCTGGCTGACAAACTCCCAGCCTGGCTACCAACAACAGGCCATGACAGGTTAACAACCGTTCAGGCAGGTAGATGAGCAGTTCTGCAGCCTGGGCTGCTGCCACAGAGGTTGGAGAAGAAAAGCCCTTCGGCCGGCCAAGGCCCATCTCGTTATCTGGCCCCCATCAGCGGATGCCTGGGGGGATCTAGAGCAGGAGCAGCACCAGTCCGTCGCTGCCCCCTTGCTGGCTCTGCTATCTCCTGGCTCTCCCAGTTTGCACCGGTGATAGTCCAACACGGATCTCTACATACGTGCCCAGTCCTACATGAATGAAGCGCGAATCACCTTTGTGCATCCCCAACCCCGTGCAACCCAGGGAATCACACAAAGAACCATTTTTTTTGGTGTGTTCCCAGTGCAGAATACCAGCATATTCAGCCACTTCTCCCACAGAAACTGCTTTGCCTCAGAGCATCCTTCTTGCCCTTTGGATGCAGGAATTGCATGTGACACTCCGAGCGTGTGTGCGCTAGGGTTTAGGCAGTATTTTCTTCTTTTTACTCCTTCCCTAACACTTTTTTGACTCCTGCCAACCGAGGAGCTGACAGGTATTTCATGGAGTTGTTACAATAATCCTGACATGTTGTTCCTGCGCAGCGATCCTGGGTTTACAGCCTGCTGCTCAACGGCTGGAATTAGGATTGGTTTCCCCCAGGAAACCACGAGCCTGTGCCAAATTTCACCTGCTATCTTACTGCCCTGTGGCTCAGGTCCTTCTGCAGGTAAATTTTCACTCCTTAAATGGCTCTGTGAGCACATTTTCATTAGAAGCCACTCCTCACGAGGCCTCGTAGCACTGAGCATAAACCTGGTGCTGGACTGAGGAGTACTAACGGACTAGAAACTCGGGCTTTCAAAGCATAGCACTTTCAAGCATTAGTGCACCGTTTTCAAAATTAAAAACACTTGGGATTTGATTTTTTGTTTTTGGTTTTGTTTTTTTTTTCCCCCTGTTTGTAGCTTCTCACCAATTGGCCGGTCTCTGTTACTGTACCTACGTTCAAGGCCGCCTCCGGGCTGACTTGAGACACTGGGGCAAAACCTACAGCCGGCTCCACCCTGCTTGCTGCTACCCCTGAGTCATCGAGCTTTGAACTCAGATTGCACAATCCTCAACGGGTTATTTCTTAACTTCCAGTACAGCTTGGTGGAAAAAAACAGGATGTTTTCAGTAGCTATTTCAGCTTCGGAGCAGAAGCTGCTCGATTTGGGGGATTATTTTTCAGTTAAAACTACTTCCCTCATTAAGGCAGGATGTTGAAAGAGGTGGAGAGTACAGAGGATCACGGGCAGCAGGAACTGACCGCATCGAAAAATCTTTCTCGACATGAGCTGCGGCACTTCCTCAATCCTGATTCACCAAACTTGAGCCATTTGAGCGCGACCTCCTTTGCTTTGCCTGTTCCTTATCAGCCTGTGGCCCCTGCTGAGCCCCACCGCTGCGGGGGAGCAGACCCTAAACCTGCTGCTCTTCCAACGGCAGCCCTGCCAACAAGGGTCTCTTGCAGAGCCTGCCGGTCAGAAAGGCATCTTACACCCTGCTTATTCAGTGCTAATGGCCAAGGGATTTATTTACCTTCCGGCTGCTGGGGCTGCGCTAGCAGAAAAACAAAACAGCAGCTCCAGAACAGATACAGCCACGCCAGCAGAAGCGCAGTGACGTGATTCCAGGATGAAAATTAGACGTGCCAGCAGGAAAACGAACGATCCCAGTGTAAGCACACCAGCAGGAACTTCGCAGTGTAGATAAAAGCCTCCCAGCCTCATCATTCCCCATCTTGTTTCAGCGTTCCCCAGAGCGGCTGGCTTCTGGGGCAGAGCGGGCTGCGGTGGGAAGGGCAGCCTGTGGGCTGGAAGCCTCGCAACACCGGCAGGAGTGCGCAGCCCCGACACCGGCTCTCGCGCCCAAACGTTATTTGGTGTTGTGACCAGAGGGGAAGAAGATGTTTCACTACAGGTGATGTACTTTAGATTTGGGACAACACAGGTAGCAGCTCTACGCTGAGGGTAGACCTGAAGAATCCCAGGTGATTCCTTGAGGATTATAAAATGGCACTACTCTATTTCTGTAATTTCAGTGAGAAACAGACTGACTCAGTAGGAAACCTTAAAATAAACACTACTTCAGCACACTTGCGTGCTTCTGTGGCTCAAGGACGTTGTCCTTTCAACATCTCCCATCTGTCACATCCATACTCCTACACGCTTTCAATTTTTTCCTACTTCTGCACTTCTGTTGCAAACAGCTAACCCCTCTGCTCGTGTTCACCCTGCTTTTCCATTCTTCTACGTATCAGAGTCCCATACACTCCCTCCTTTCTAGCTAATGTTTGCCCCCGCTTCTCCTCCCCGCCTTAGCTACTGATAGTTGCCATCAACTTCTTAAATCTTTAAACGAGTTCAGATATGTGTATCTGTCAGGAGTGTTAACTAACTGCAAAGAAAAGGAAACTTCCTGCCCCTAGTTCCCTCTCCCGGCTCCTCTGGTGTTCTGCCCACCACACCCTAGCACATCTCCTGAAGTCACGGCTGATGAGATGCAGGGTTCAGAAGTGTCCACTCAACAGAAATGCCATCAAGTGGAGCCTAAGACCTTTTTACTCAGCCTGTTGAAAGGTTCTTTCAGCCATTTAAAATCCCTTTCTCCTCCTGCTGAGCTTTGTTGCACCTGATAACTTTAAGATAGCTTTCAGTTCCCATTTTTGATCGTTGTCATCGTAAGACAGGTAGGAAACATCTGACCCCAACCAGGCGGCTCTTGAAAGGGCTTTGTTCCCCTCGGTGCCACTCTCGCAGTGAGCAGCCATCAGGTTCAGCTGGAGACAAGGGCAGGAAGTCGAATGGCTGAAAGGAAAGCGCTTGGAGAAACATGAGAAAACAGACACCCCTATCTGTGGTGAAACTGTAATAATGTCATTTCCTAGTACTGAATCAGAAAGCTTTTGAGTGAGACTATTTTAATTGTTTACTGCACTTTCTATTAGAAGTAGGTAATTCATTAGCAGAGTGAGGTCAGCCACTCAACCATTATCTCAGAATAGCTGACTCATTTTAAAAACACATCCAATCCTGCCGTAACTGGGCGTGTTTGTTTCTTGAAGCCCAAAGTGGCCCTGCCCTTTAAGAAAAACAGGAGTAAGTAACAGGACTCAACTCCTGCTGGAAGGAGAAAATGTTCTTCTTCTTCAGTGGTAACTGGATGGACTTGCCCTGCTGTCAAAAACGTAAAAGGCCTTTAGCATTCTACCCTGGTGACCTCCAGCACTGCCAGGCCCGGCTGGCAGGAGGCAGAGCCCATTGGCCCCCCAGCTGCAGGAGAGCACTGCCCCCGCACATTACCCCCTGCCTTTTTGTCTTGTGAGGTAAATGGATTTCTTTGCTGTATCAGTGTAAAGCTGTTTTTTGAAGTCTCTGAATCACCATCTGAATCCTTTGCCCCACTTCTGAAGGACAGCGTCCCTAAACAGCACAGGATGCGCTACTTGAGAGACAAATACCTTAATCGCTTCTTGAGAGATTCTTTCCAGAGACACTTTCAAACTCCTCAGCGCTTCCCAGCTAGTGACTCAGGCCTCTTCTCCCATTTATTCCCATAACAATGTGAAGTCTCCTTCCCTAGCCAACACCCTGCCCAGAGGGCTCCATCAAGTCAGTTATGGGAGAAAACGGAGCATGTAACACCGAAACCACACAGTCCACACCAAACGCCTCTGCCACCTGCTTTGGAGGGGGCCGCCCAGGCCTCACGGCCACTGACCCACCTCAGGGACGCAGCCCACCCCC
>NW_009647674.1:161917-165983 GCF_000708025.1 Charadrius vociferus
GGCAGCCGTCCCGGCCTTGTAAGCAGAGGGACCGGTGCGTTTTCTACCTGCCTGTGCGAGTGTTGGTGTTTCTTTGAGTCACGGTAGTGTGTGTATCGGACTTGGGAAGAAGGGGTTCTGTTTGATGCTATGTTTTCTTATGTCTTCCTTTTAGATCCAGAAACTCAGAGTTTAAAAGAACACCTCATCGATGAGCTGGATTACGTATTGGTTCCCACCGAAGCCTGGAACAAACTAGTAACGTGGTATGGCTGCATAGATGGACAGCAGCCTATTGTGAGAAAAGTAAGTGTGGGTGAACCAAGTTCTCTTCAGCTTGGTTTCATTATCTGATCTCTGTCAAACTTAAACAATGTGTATTTTGCTAGATGTGAGTTAAGGCAGGATCCTCGGCAGTTCTCTGGAGATAATAACCTGAGTTTTTTTTCCCTCGTTGTCTGAAAGAGCAACCTTCCAGTATTGCAGTTAAAATGCCTAAATCTTCACTGATTTTCAGTTGATGGGTTATATGGGGTGAGAATCATGAACCTTGTTCTGGTTAACTTTCTACATTCTGATTGTTTGGACCAGTGCAGTGCTTTTATGTTGCATGGAATAGTTTGTGCTTTGTTGAAAAATGCAAGTTGTTAGTCAAGCTTTATCAATTTTCTGGGACAGAATAAATTGGTTTTTAGTACAGATGGTTTAGGCACTTCCTCTGGAGTTTAAGGTGGTTCATGTTTTGTCTTCCAAAATTCTGTGATTCTAAAGTAATAAGAAGAGACATATTTGTGGTTTTGTTTTGTAAGTCTTATTTTTGTTTGGCAAATGCTGTCATGAATGCATTCTATGTATATAATCTGTTTTAGAAGGTGAAATTCACAAGTTGCTTTTTTGGAAGCCTATCAGATGCTTCTTTAGGGATAAAAAGGTTTTTGTTTTTATTTTAGTCTTAGGTTTTTGTACTGACTAAAATGAGCAGTGCCAGTCTGTGGGGTTCATAAAGGCTATTCACTCTACCAAGCAAATAGTGTTGATATAGTGTACAGAATTTATATTGCTTAAGTTCAAGTGGCATTGTGTTACAATGAGGGCTGCCTTAAGGTATTCAAGACCCAGGAAAGTGAAGCACCAGAATGGTGAAAGGAAGTAAGATCCCTCTCTTGCAGACCCAGTCATGCTGATCAGTGATGCTGGAACATGGTCGTTCAGTGTGGGCTAGAAATTGTATGTAACGAGAAATTCTGACAACTTCAGAATGTGTAAATGACCCCAGGTTCACTTTGCTGAGTAGACAGAACTCCTGTGTAAAGCAGAAGTGGTGGGAGTGGAAATGAATTATAGCCTATAAAGGAGATTTGATTTCAGTAGAAACAGATAATGTCTTGAGGAACAGAAAATCTATACTGAGGAGAAAAACTAGAAGTATTACTGATCAGTGCCTCTCTGATTGAGGAAGCTTTTGTTCATGAACTGGTGAACTGCTTTCACAAAGCCTGGCATGTTACTGGACACTCCCCTTTCTGAAAAATTCAGAAGTTGGATGAGAGGTTTGAAATGTTGGGGGAAACAGTTGGGTGACAGGCTTAACTGTATGAGACTCTCTTTCTTGGGATATCAGATGCTGCTGTTCAACGCTGTAATTAGTGAGGGCTAGAGCTTAGACATAGCGCTCCTACAGAGAGAAGGTGCTGAGTTATTGTGGTCCAGTTAAGAGTAAATTTTTTAAGTTTTGAATTGCTATGAGAGTTTCATTCTCTGTTTATTATTAACCTGGTAACTGAAGTGGATTTTTACATTTTTAAAAAATGTTCAAATATAGCAGAATAGTAGGTTTGGGGATGTTACAGCCTCTTATAAAAAATATAAGATGGAAGGTCAGTGGAACACACTAGCTGCAGTGCTGCACTTGAGTAGAACGTGGTCAGTATCTAGTTACAGTATTCTCCAGATAGCATTGGAAGTAAAGAATTTAAACTTGTGGTCCTTGAATGCTTTAATCCTTTTCCTAAAGCTGTATCAACTGTAATTCCACATCAACAAATCCATAAAAGTAGGATTGGGGAAGTAACTTTCAGGCATCTGACAAGCTGATGTATGTGCCTGATGACTGGGGACAAGCACAGGAGGATTAGGTTAGATTTATTTGTGGTTCAGGTTTCTTTTGGTAATCTCAAACCATATTTTCAGGCCGACTTCTGTAGACTCCCACTGCAAAGTGTATTAATGTGTAAAATACGGAACAATGTGGTTTCTCAGTGGTTGAATGCGTGTTGTGCTCAGATTGCTGTCCAGTGGCATGACCAGAGTTTTACTTTGTCAGACTTTGTACAGAGAGCCAGTGAGCTAATCAGACACTATTTAAGAGACCATCTGCAGGCGATAAGAGACTCTTCTTGCCATTCACCTGTCCTAACAGACACAGTGTTCTGACCAGAAACAACTTCTTGGAAAGAGTTCTTCCATTTCTGAATAAGGAGCTTGTTTATTTGTTTCTAACTATAAAATCCTGGAGAGCAGGAAGTCCCATTTAATGAAATTCCTTCTAAAAAAGAAATGGAGAACTTGTGAATTGGTTCCTTTGCATTAAAAAAAAGTCTAATTTGCCTGTCAAGAAGCTATTTAAATAGGGAGTTTTACTTTCTCTTTCTGTTGTAACAGCGAAGTACTGAAAATCTTTCCAAATGTATTTGCTAACTACTTATCTTTAAAGCACCTTGCATACCTAATACAACCCTATAAAAGCTCAGAAGAGGTAAGTATAATTTAGCCAAATTCTCACAACAAGTCTTAGTCTTAATTCTTCATTTCCTTCCAAAGCTGGGTAAAGTGTAGTGTTTTTTTTTTTTTTTTTTCTCTGTAAAATGATACAGATGTGGATCATAGCAACTCTGGTATCACACAAACAGAATAGAATATTTCAGCTGGAGGGCACCTACAGTGATCATCTAGTTCAGCTGCCTGACCACCTCAGGGCTGACTGAAAGTTAAAGCAGATTAAGGGCATTGTCCAAATGCCTTTTATACACTGTTACTTTTAAAAATTATACTTTCTGGTTCAATGAAGTATGATCTCAATTTCATAGGCTTTATAGCTGCAAAGAACTGTGGAGAGAACTGAGATGTGTTTTGTTTTGTTTTGTTTTCTCCAGTTTTGTCAGTTGTCTCATAACTGGCCTCTGAAATAACCTTTTCTTTCTGGCATAATGTGTTTTATGATCTGTAGGTGAAGAGTAGTGTCTAGTCATACAGAGTACCTCTCTAAAAATATGCTGAAAGGTAGTGGGATGGGTAGATGTACCTGTTGGATTATTCTCTCAAATGTGAAATTGATTTGAAAATGACTCTGAAATAAAGCAATGTAATCAAAATCAGTTCTGACGTATTTGTCTCTTTTTGCAAGGAGAGATTTATTAGGCAGATTCTGTATACAGTGCAGAAAAATAATTAATGCTTTGTCTTACTGTCTTCTAATAGAAAGGAGTTCCAGGCTTGTTTTGTGGGTGGTTTTTTTTTTTTTTTTGGTAAACCTTAGCCAAAGACTGAAGGGAAAAGATACTTTTTTTTCCTAGAGTGCTCTGATTATGTAATCAAATATTTTTTGTGGGTAATTAGCTGGCACTATCAGGTCAGCTGTGATGATAGACCTTTGGAACTTTGCATTTGTGGAAGGAAAGCACTGGGATTTCTTATGTTTTAAAATGAAAATGAAACCCCAACACAAGCTGACAGAGGTTATGGCTGAATCTGGACTTGAGAGCAAGTCAGTGTTCAGTGCAAGACTCGTAAAGACTTAAAATATTTAGACAAGTGTACCTTATGGAGGATTGCTCAGTATTTTAACTTTGCTATTCTGTTTATTGCATTTGCCTTCTTTTTGCAGGTAGTGGAATATGGTCTGTTTGTGAAGCACTATAAGGTTGAAGTTTATCTTCTTGAGCTGAAGCTGTGTGAGAGCAGCGATCCTGACAATGTAATTAGCTGCCACTTTAGCAAAGCAGATACTGTTGGTAAGTAGTTCTTTGATACAGGAAGCTGTGATCTGATGCTTCCTCAGGAGCTATTTTGTGCTCTCCAGAGCAGGAAT